>NC_079224.1:18029125-18066625 GCF_029633865.1 Lampris incognitus
GCCCTGCTTCAAAATGATGTTTTATACTTGGAAGTTCGACCGCAACATTTTCACAGCAGAGGGTGAACACGGCTCGCTTCCTTTCGTGAAATGAATCCGAATTCGTTTGTCCAAGACGGCTGAAAGAGGCGAATATTACTGCTTCTGCCATCGTCAGCTTTTCGTGACTCTAAAGCATGAAAATAAAGCTACCTTGCTATGCTACTGTAACCGGCTATTTTTTGCCCGGTGCGGGATTCGATACAGGGTGTACTGCACCACAAGGCGACGTCATTAACCGCTCGGCTAAAGGGTCAAACTCGTTAGCTAAGGACTAACGTGTCTTATTAGTAGTTTACACTACGTAGCTACCGCTGTAATGCTGCGTTCGTGGGCAGATCAGGGGGAGGAGGGGCATGATAGGCCACGTCACTTGTGTGCGTTTTTTCCCTTCTGTATGACAATTGTGTACCTATTTGTTATAAATAAAAGTTAAAAAACAAAACAAAACAACAACAACGGTTTCTGGGCGTCCGGGTAGCGTAGCGGTCTATTCCGTTACCTACCAACACAGGGTGCTCCAGTTCGAATCCCCGTACCTCCAGCTTGGTCGGCTATCCTACAGACAATTGACCTTTCCCAAAGTCCCGCCCCCCTTAGTTACTGTTGCTATGACCTTCGAGCGTTTCAGAACCATCCAGGAAGTAGCCGGAAAATCCCAAAACATGAAAGAAGAAATCAGCGCATTCCCAGAGAAAATAAATGATGTATTTTGGAGTAATTCATCCTTAATATCGTCCCTTGAAAGGCAGAAGGGGCTACAGTATGCGGTGGCGGGATACATTGAGAATATTAAAAGTAAAACTGACTTGCGTGGACTCCGGGCTGCCGGGTGCGACTGTAATTGAGGGTAAAGCTTACCGGTCGCAATGAAAGAATGAGAAGCCCCATCAACTAATTCTGAAACACATTGTGGACCAACTGTGCTCTTGCACTGTAGGGTAAGTTACATATTTCAGCTATTATTGGTATATTTTTGATAATCCATTGTCAACATCACCATATTATAGTGTTGATTTTGGCCAAGGTTCCCCATAGCGCTCTTTTATCCAGGCTTTTTCGGGGGTACTGTATGGGCTCCTGGGGGTCGCAGGGCGGCCAGGGACATGCCCCGGGGCCGAGGGAACCGCCCCATGATTTTTTTTTTTTACCTTAGGACCAGAACCGGTATTTTCAACAAAATAAGGCAAACGAGATGCCCCCGCGGGCGGGATGACTTTTCCGAACGACCGGTCTCCACCTGGAGCTCACAGAGGGGGAGAAACGTTTAAAATAGGCCGGATATGAGGAGGTCAGACTGGCCAGAGACCATCCCAGCCGACCCTCCCAGCGGGTCTTGATGCTCTGAAATGAAAGGTGGAACCTGGCTAACCTCTGACTAGCATAACAAAGTTATGTTAGTTGGCTAGCTATCATTAGCTAGTGTAAACTACTAATAAGCCGAGCGGTTAGTGATGTCGCCTTGTGGTATCGAATCCCGCACCGGGCAAGAAAATAACCGGTTACACTATCATTAAATTAGGTATCTATGGCCACAGACTAAGCTGGTTACGTTCATCAGGTACATTAATGATGTTATTTTGTTAGTCAGTATTATGTTGATATGTTAATAATGGTAATAATCATTGTGTGGGTAAAAGTAACAGTAATAATACGTTAGCTGCATTAGCTATCAATAATAGCTAGTAGCAAGCTTAGCTTGGAGCAGACAGGTATTTTTGTTGATTTTGGATGGATTAAGCTGGCCATGGGGTCTGCTATACTGCAAAATCTATTGTCGACATTGCGCTTCTTGCTTTCTGGGTTTCGGGAAGGGAAAGAAAATTACACCCCCTCCAAACTTTTCAGATATCTAGTATCCGATTTGCAGATCCCATAGGCACACCGTTTCAGCATTTTGCTGTGTGTTTGAAAGCTTGACGGACCTCCCTCACATAGAAACCGTTGCTAAGGTAGGATTGGACAAGCACCGTTCTGGGGCGGTACTTTGCGAAGGTCAATTGGCCGTCTCTGCAGGTGGGAAGCCGGATGTGGGTATGTGTAAAAAAAAAGGTTTCCTGACACTAATTTATTATCAATCAATCAAGTTGCATGTTATATATATATTTCAGTATTGTTTTAAATCAAATTGTTCTTTTAGTTCACCATTAGCATATAGTTCATATAATTATTTTTTATCAAAAAAGTATATTAAAAATATTTTTATTCTCATATGCTAAGCTTGTGTATATTTTCATGTATGTGTATGGTCTGTGGTCCCCCCCTCCTTTTTGTCATATAAATTACTTTGCATTGATTTTTTTTTTGTATGACATTTGTTGCGGTCCTAAGTTTTGATTGATTGATTTTTATTCAGAGGCCCTGTTCTTTGTCAACCAGCGTGACCGTGTAATGATATACTTTACATTCATGTGTACATTTACAGCATTTCACTGTAGCTGATTCTTTTGCAACAGCGGCATGGATTTACATTCCCCACTCCTAACGAGCAACCAGGGAGTTCAAAAGTCAAATCCACGGCACAGTGCTGCAACCTGCTATTATTGATGTGAAGCACATTTGGCTCAGTTGGTTATAGTTGGAAACCAACATTTCTCACAGGCATATCTATCTGGGTCAAAGTGCACAGCTTTGTATGATCGCTCCTTAAGACTTCTTTAAGTGCAGTTTGCACACTGGAACCAATTTTTTCTTGTCTAAACAAACGCCTGGCTTAGGGAACAGCACTCGGGTAATAAGAGGATTTTAAGTTCCTGTATCTCACTCTTAAGGCTGTTTCATTTCTATTACTTAAAGGTTTAATGTCACCGAAAGGGCCACAAGTTGAAATATTGATGTTGATTTTTCTCTCGTAATTGACTGGCTGCTTAACTGGAGGTGTCCTTATAAATTTTCTATTTTGACACAGAGATGTGTCACAGCTGTTTTTTGTCAAAAAACAAAAACCAAAACCAAAACCTATGTCAATAGTGTGTAGATGTTTGATGCATATTTTTCATATCTCAAGGTCTATTTGCTAGCCTGCGAGCCATCATTAAAGCCCCACTATAGAATTAAAATGAATAAATGTTGCTGTAATTTCCATTTAATAGATTCTAGAGGATAAACATCACATCAGCATTCTGCCAAACTCAGTGAGTTTTGCCTGTATGCACCAGACTTTCTGGTTGGACACGCCCGGTATTTTACCTTTTATCAAAATCCATCAGCGTACATAAAATGGTGTGTTTTATGTACCAGGGAAGTGTGAGGCCTCTGTGGGACTTTTCACTGGGGGATACTCCAGAAGAGTAAATGAATACCTTGAGCAGAAGCAGATCATTCTGTCTTGATCAGAATCAGAATCATTATCATCCATGCAGGTTTGCACATACATGGAATTTGACTCCGGTTGCGTGGCTCTCTCAGTGTACTTAATATAGAATAACAACACAACAACACAACAATCTTCAGATATATACACAAGAATTGAATTATACAGGTGAATAAGAGGTGATAAAGTGCAATGGTGCAGAGAATATATCAGAGATGCTGAAACAGATGTTAGCACGAAACAATTGCAGACGAGAGGTGCACAACCTCGGCCTTCACAAGAAACTAAAAAAAAATAAAATCTAAGGACCGACAACAGGTGAAAAAGAAAGCTAAGCGGAGCAATAAAACTAGAATAAATAGCATTCGTGATGCCTTCTCATAGTTGAGGTGCATGAAGGAGCTGCGAGTCATCAAAACATGCAGAAATATGTTTTCATAGGACAGGAGTAGTATTAAGTATATTAGCCAGTTATTTATTCTGATTGTGGTCATTATTAGCTAAATGTATCTTAGTAGCATAACTGTTCCTGTATAACTGACTGTCTGGTAAATAGTAGGTTCTTACAGAGAGTAACGACGTGGCTAAATTGTTAGTGTAACCGGTTATTTTCTCGCCCGGTGCGGGATTCGATATGAGGTGTATTGCACCACAAGGCGACATCACTAACCGCCCGGCTAAAGGGTCAGCTCCGTTAGCTAGGGGCTAACGTGTCTTATTAGTAGTTTACATTAGCTTCATTTTTGTAATGTGTTTAAACTAGGGCTGAGTATTGGGAAGAATTCGCAATACGATTCATATCACATGTGTCACGATTCAGTATATTGGGATACAATAAACACTTCAATATATTGCAATATTTTGTCAACATTTTCAGCAGCCCGATTTCTGAAACCTAATATCCAGTTCATTTTCTTCATACATGTAAAAGAGTTTCAAGTCTTGAACAAGATCTAACCAGCTTTGAGATGAATGATGGCCTAATGAAAATTGATTCCGGGCAAACAACTATTTGAAAAAAAAAGGAAGAAAAGAAAGACATTGATACAAGACTTTGTACGAAATTTCTTTTAGAAGGAAATGAACCACTCATCCCATGAAGCGTTGCAAATTATGTCATAAAATCTCTTTCCCCTCACTTTCAACCGATCACAACCAACTTTTGCAATCGCTGACATTTTCTCTTTTTTTTAAATAAATTTATTTCTGATTTTTCTCCCAATTTAGTGGCCAATCGATCCCTATTTTGGTTGAAACACCCACCCTCGTACTGCATCCCCTCCGGCCGGCAGCCTCGCCACTTTCGTAACAAGGCGAATCCAGGTCGAACCACTGCTTTTTCCGACACACACAGAGACGCATTCATGTGACGAGTACAGGCCGACTCTGCCACCCTCCCGAAAACAGCGTTGCCAATTATTGCCGCTTCATCGAGTCCGACGACACAGGGGCGCGAATCCCTGGTCCTCAGCGGGCAAATGCATCGACTCAAAGCCGATGCTTAGACCGCTACACCACCGCGAACCTCCCGACATTTTCTCTTTAATGGTTACATGTATATATGTAGTGCTTTGTGATTTGTCTTCGCGTCTTTCAGGGTGAGAACTACACTGCAGCTTTTGTATTGGGGGGCATTTCTCATAAGAGTAATTTGTAATAAAACGTCCATGATGCAAGCATAGGCCTATATACTTGTTCGAAATCAGCAGATATGTGCCATAGAGACAAATATAAGAAACATCACCTATGATGCAATACGGCCAGATAGAATAGAGCACATAATTTCCTGGCAAATACGAAGCCATTCTAATGCAAAGGGCACACACCAATAATTTCTTCTCTTGTGGTTTGCTGCTGCGCTGCCATGTTTGGATTGTGATTGTAGGATCTTAATGGTTACCCCATTGAACTCATTAGTTTTTAATTCAGTTCATCCAAACTGACGATTCTTGACATTGTGTTGACCTTACAACTTGCCACTACTTCCACAACCCGATGTCACAAAAGGCATCAGCAAAGGATTTATGGGCAATGTGGTCACAATGTAGTCACGCCATGGTGCAGTTACCACTAGCGGCCACAAAAATTGCTGATGAGCAAAAAACGTACATGGGAAAATTTTAACCACCTGTCTTTATGCACGCTCAATAATTTAGGTAAAGAAATCACAGAAAGGTGAGTCAGTTCCTCTGGACACAACATTTAGTGGGAGATAAACTAAACGTCATACTAAACGTTGTCTCCAGATGAACTGATTCTCTTTTCTGTGATCACCTAGTTTGTTTTCCCCAGGGCAGTAATATGCACTGTTTTGTTTTCGTTATTTTGGTGCAGTTTAAACACATCTGAGAAGCAATTTTCAAATCAATTGCTCAATGTTAATGAGACCCGAACTCACAAGCCTAATTTGGAAAATTTGTGGTGCGGCTGGCATATGATGTCACACACACAAAAACAAAAAACAAAAAACACGCTCTCGGCAAACGTGTATGTGCGCAGTGGCGAAACGATAGGTTCATATTGTAGGGAATTCACAACAAAATAGTAACAGTAGCTGTTATGTATGCACACATCGACAGTGCTGCATTTGATTTGGTGCGGTTCTATTGTGCTGGGATCGATTGGTGATGCCTGCGGGCTCTGGGTTGTTTGATCGGGTCTGCCTTTGATGCTGTGTCATTCTAAATAAAGAATGCCACGGAGAGGTTGTGTCGAGCGACAGCGCTGTGTCCTGACGTGATTTCTAAACTTAATATTGGCGACGAGGATGGCTGATATCTCCCTCCCACCACCTGCCCCCTTCCTGGCATTACCTGGCGAGCCTCCGGTACCATGGACTCGCTGGCTACATAGTTTTGAAAATTACATCATCGCCTCAGGGCTCGACGACGTGAGCCAGGCTAGGAAGACGGCTTTGTTGCTACACTGCTTGAGAGCAGAGGGTCATCGTGTGCTCGGATCTCTGGGGAACGTCACAAGCTTTGCCGAAGCTGTGGGACTTATGAGCACCCATTTCGCTGCTCCACAGAGTGCCCTCCTTCGGCGATTTATATTCCGTCAGCGACACCAACTGCCTGGTGAGTCTGTGCGGCAGTACGTAGCTAATTTGCGAGGGCTAGCTAGCTCATGCAAGTTTGGCGCGCTTCAGGACGAGATGGTTCGCGACCAGCTAATCGAACACACCAACAACGCAAAGGTGCGTGACACTCTCCTGCTGGAAAAAGACGATCTGCTGCTGTCCAGAGCAATTACCATCGCACTACAGGTTGAGGGAGCAGCTGAGTGTGCTGCTATGCTAAATACACAGCAAGTGGCCACCTCCAGTCAAGCTGCCAACGACTCCTCCCTCTACTCACGGCTGCCCCTCGGGACGCAACCCAGCCAGAGCGAGGCGGGCGCGGACTCCACTGGGGACGTCTTGCAACTGCAACGACGGCGTTCTCGGCCCCGCCCTCAACAGTCCTGTGGTAACTGTGGATCTCGGTCTCATGTTTCAAGGGCTCAGAACTGCCCTGCCCGTGGCCAGACATGCCGTAGCTGCGGTAAGCACAATCACTTTGCCAACGTCTGTCGATCTTCCCCGGCTGGGTCAGAGGGCCACACCCCCCAGTCTTCAACCGCCGTCATTCACAAGGTGAGCTCTGCGCCAGTGTCATTCAAATCATGCACAGTCAACATTAATGATGTGTGCATTCCCCTGCTGTTGGACACCGGTGCAAGTGTGTCTCTCCTGAATGTTGATACCTACAGTCAATTTTTCGGTTCACTGCCACTGTCCGCACCCTCAGCTGTCCTCTGTGGGTATGGTGACTCCAAAATCGATCTGGTTGGCTCTCTCCAACTGACTGTCCGCTATGGAACCAAGCTGGTGCCTAATGCAGTTTTTCATGTGGCACGCCGTGGGGCCAACCTGATGGGCCTGGACCTGTTCTCCGCTCTGGGGTTCTCCCTCTTAGACACAAGGGGGGCAGCAATCCTGACTGTCGCCACACCTTGGCAGCAGAAGTGGCCATTGCTGTTTATGGGGCTGGGCTGCCTCTCCGCCTTCACCCATCAACCTCTCCTCAACCCTGCTGTGAAATCTGTCATCCAACCACTGCGCCGCATCCCGTTGGCTCTCCGTGATGGGGTCTCCGCCGAGCTGCAACAACTGCTGGAAGCTGGCATCATTGAACCGGTGGACGCGTCACCTTGGGTCTCAAACCTCGTGGTGGCTAAGAAGAAGTCGGGGGGCCTGCGTGTCTGTGTCGATCTACGTGCAGTAAATAAGGCAGTGGTCCCTGATAAGTATCCACTGCCCACCTCAGAAGAACTCACTGCTCAGTTCTATGGCTCTGAGGTGTTCTCCAAGCTCGACCTCAGACAGGGGTACTTACAGGTGCCCCTCCACCCCAGCAGCCGAAACCTCACAGCCTTTGTGACACATGCAGGAGTGTTTCGCTACACCAGGATGCCTTTCGGTCTCAGCTCCGCCCCTAGCTGCTTCCAGAAAATCATGGTCTCCGTGCTGGCTGGCATACTGGGCATGGCCATTTATCTGGACGATATAGTGGTACACGGGCCCACCAGTGAAATCCACAACAAGCGCCTTAACATGGTCTTCGCAGCCCTGTCCAAGCACAAGCTAACTCTCAATGCTGAGAAATGTGTCCTCTCTGTGCCAGCCATCGACTTCGTGGGGTTCCGGCTGTCAGCGAGCGGTGTAACTCCACTACAATCCAACGTGGACGCCATTCAGGCCATCCCTGAGCCCAGCTCGGCCGCCCAGGTCGCCTCCTTCCTGGGTATGACAAGTTACTACCTGAGGTTTCTTCCCCAGTACTCTGCGACCACAGCCCCCCTGCGCCAGCTGCTGCGTAAGGACGAGCCATGGGTGTGGTCAAAGGCATGCAGTGACGCTGTGCGTGATCTCAAGACTCAACTGACTTCACCACCAGTGTTGGCTCACTTCAACATCTCCAGCTCCACCTTTGTGACCTGTGACGCATCAGCCACAGCGATAGGGGCCGTGCTGTCTCAAACCCAGAACGGTGTGGAGAAGCCCATTGCCTTCGCCTCCCGTGCCCTCAACCTGACCGAGCAGCGGTACTCCGTGGGTGAGCGTGAGGCGTTAGCCTGTATCTGGGCTTGTGAAAGGTGGCACCTCTACCTCTATGGCCGCTCCTTCACCCTCAGGACAGATCACCAGGCCCTGACAGCACTGCTGTCCACATCTGGGACAGGCCACAAACCCCTGAGGCTGCACCGCTGGTCTGACTGCCTCCGCCAGTACAACTTCAGCCTGCAGTTCACCCCAGGCAGAGACAATGTTGTCGCCGACCTACTCTCTCGCTCTGACTCCACCCCAGCTCCACAGACGGACACTGACTGTGTGGAAAAGGACATTGTCCAAATGCTACACACACCCCTCCAGGCCACTGTCTCTCTGCAGGAGTTGAGGGCAGCCTCCGAACAGGACCCTGTCCTCTCCCAGCTCCGCACCTACATCCAGAACGGCTGGCCTCACAAGGTCCCAGAGGAGCTGGCTGCGTTCGCCCGAGTCAGACAGGAGCTCTCCTGCTGGAACGACACCTGCGTGGCACGTGGGTTTTGCACAGTGGTCCCAGCTGCTCTCCGTGCACGTGTTTTGAATACGGCGCATGAAGGCCACCTGGGCATTGTGAAACTGAAACAGCGCTGCCGAGACCTGGTGTGGTGGCCGGGGATAGACAGAGATATTGAGGCTCTGGTGAAGGACTGTTCTGCCTGCCTTGTGAGTGGCAAGACTGGCCACCAGGCTCCCCCACCCCTGCAACCTCTCGCCTGGCCCTCTCAGCCCTGGGAACACCTGCAGTTGGACATTTGTGGTGAGATCCATGGAGTTCCCCACCACCAACGCTTCATGGTGGTCGCCTACGATCTACACTCAAAATGGCCTGAACTCACCACTTCCGGCACTGTGACCTCACAGATCATCATCGACTTCCTGGACTCTCTTTTCTCTCGCTGGGGCCTCCCAAAGGCCATCACCACTGACAACGGCCCTCAGCTGGTCTCTGCTGAGTTCACTGCTTATCTCGAAAGCAAGGGCATCCGTCATATACGCACTGCGTACTACCATCCCCAGGCCAATGGCGGCGTTGAACGTTTTCACCAGTCACTGAAGAACGGCCTCAGAGCACACATGGCCCAAGGGTGCTCTTTCACGCAGGCCATCCGTCACACTCTGCTGCACTATCGGGCCACACAGCACTCGACCACAGGCGTCTCCCCAGCCTCTCTCATGCTAGGCCGGGAACTGTGCATGCCCCTTGACAGGCTCCGCCCCTCCACACCTCAGGCACCTCCCTCTGGGGTCAGAGCCTCAGTCACTCGTCAGCAGACGCGGATGAAGCAACGGTTTGACCAGTCAAAACGAACCAGGGTGCCAGACATCAATGTGTCAGACTGGGTCAGGGTCCGCAGGCCCCACAGGGACAATAAAATGGCTTCATACTGGTCCTCTCCTCTCCAAGTCACCCGTCAGCTGGGCCCAGCCACTTATCTCCTCAGCGATGGCACTCGGTGGCACTCCAGTCGTCTACGGAAGGTGTCAGCTCCGCCACACACAGCTGGTGACACAACCATAGCCATTCCCTCAGCATGGCGAGACGCCCCGGGGCTTCATGCAGCTCCTACACGGGCCCCAGACATTTCTGGGCCTCAGCTCCCCCTGCCATCTCCCTCCCCACCTCGGCCTGCCCAGCCTCAGGCCGCCCCGCGACCTGTTCGCACACGTTTACGCCCTGGCCACCTAGAGGACTTTGTGTCAACCTTTCATGTTTGAAATCCTGCCGGGGGGGGGGGGGGGGAATGTTATGTATGCACACATCGACAGTGCTGCATTTGATTTGGTGCGGTTCTATTGTGCTGGGATCGATTGGTGATGCCTGCGGGCTCTGGGTTGTTTGATCGGGTCTGCCTTTGATGCTGTGTCAGTCTAAATAAAGAATGCCACGGAGAGGTTGTGTCGAGCGACAGCGCTGTGTCCTGACGTGATTTCTAAACTTAATAGTAGCATATTAGAAAATAAATTATAACGTGCAAATTGCGAACTACTTTTAAACACATCACTGTGGTGGACACGTATTGGGGATAGAATTCACCCCAGGAACTAAGGGTTAAGTCAGGGTTGCCCTGGCAGGTTAACGCAGGGTTAAGTTATGGCTCTTCAGCCAGTTTTCTGATTATTCTTGCCGCCTCCGCTCAGTCGGGCTGTGGTTTTGTTGTCTCTCTGATTTACCGTTGATTAAAGAAAGTTGCCTACACGTCTAAAGTGTGAACCTACGGTCTTCTCCGTTCCTTCGGCTCTACACTGGTGACCCAGACGTCGGTTTTCGGATAAGTTTTCTGAAACCACACACATGGCTACGAACGTCGTTGCAATTAAACTGCCGGAGTTTTGGGAGTCTTCCGCGGCTACATGGTTCGCGCAGGCTGAGGCACAGTTTACCTCAGAGCTATGGAATGCTGTGGGTGAGGCTCTGGGCGTCAAGCTTCACCGCACTACCGCCTACCACCCTCAGGCGAACGGCCTATGTGAGCGCTTCCACCGGTCCATGAAGGCTGCGCTTCGGGCTACTCTCAAGGACTGCAACTGGGTCGACAAGCTCCCATGGGTCATGCAGGGCCTGCGGACTGCCCCGAAGGAAGACCTACAAGCCTCCTCTGCGGAGCTGGTGTACGGCACGCCGCTGCGAGTCCCAGGCGATTTCATGCCCAACGCAACGCGTCCCTGGTCAGCTGTGGACCAACGGGTCTCCTTGCTGGACGGGGTCAGAGCTTTCACACCCGTCCCTACCGCCCAACACGGCGCTCCGGTGTCCCAGGTGCCCCCAGGTCTGCGGTCAGCGGACTACGTGTTCATCCGTCACGACGCACACCGCCGCCCTCTGCAACCCCCTTATGACGGCCCCTTCCGCCTCCTGGAACGGGGAACTAAGCACCTGGTGGTGGATTTTGGGGGCACGGCCGAGCATGTTTCAGTGGACCGAGTTAAACCCGCACACCTGGACTTGACGCAGCCGTTGGAGTTAGCCCAACCTCCTCGTTGCGGTCGTCCCCCGGCTCCGCCTCCTCCCCCCGTGGAGGCCCGCGCTGCCTCTTCTGCTCCTCAGGCCAACCTCCACAGGCCCGCGTCAGTGCCTCCCAGAGACACTCCGGCCCCTGTTACGCGGAGCCGCCGCGGACGGCCTGTCGTCCCCCCGCGCCTGACTGACTTCGATTACTAGGGCGAATTCTGGGGGGGCTCGTGTGGTGGACACGTATTGGGGATAGAATTCCCCCCAGGAACTAAGGGTTAAGTCAGGGTTGCCCTGGCAGGTTAACGCAGGGTTAAGTTATGGTTGTTCAGCCAGTTTTCTGGTTATTCTTGCCGCCTCCGCTCAGTCGAGCTGTGGTTTTGTTGTCTCTCTGATTTACCGTTGATTAAAGAAAGTTGCCTACACGGCTAAAGTGTGAACCTACGGTCTTCTCCGTTCCTTCGGCTCTACATCACTAAAAATTACATTTTATTTGGACCTTTTCAACAGAGTACAAAATTCCTTTTTTTTCTCCAGATTTACGTTTTCCCTATTTTTATCAAGCAGTAGCTAGCCACTTGCGTTAGCCAGCACAATGGTTAGCTTGTTGTGGCAGCCCTAAAAGACTGCTACGCTAACGGCGAGAACGGATTTGGAGGAGAGTGTTGCTACAGTTGCTAACGAGGCAAATTAACGGCCCTGAAGAGTGAGGGGGTCACGGATGGGGAAGGCCATTTCGTGGATTGTTGTCACAGCCATTCCACAGTTTGAATTGCACAGGAAAGGTGAGGATCAAGACTGCTAATCATGTGAACCATTGGGTGACTGCTTAATTTTTCATTGAAAATAGTGTTCAGCGAAACATAAGGTTTAATGAGCCTCAAGGATAAGCCAACTAGTGTAAAATAATGAAGCGTTTCGATCCATAATGAGGCCCGGAGTCACCATGTCAGGTCAATCAATGAGTTTTATTGCCCTTTTTTTATTACACCCACGACTCACACTAGCTGCTCGCCGTGCAGACCAAAACATCAAAACGCCCGCTTCTTCTCGACTCCCGCTCAAAAACCACCCCCCAAAAGCCCAACCCCATTCGTTGCTAGGTTACCAAATCCTGATATGGTACATTGCCCCCCCCCTTTAAAGAAAGCATTCGTCCCTGAATGTGACAGTTCTATGTAACAGCAACTTGAACTGATGGCCCTGGATCTTGAACACGCCTGGCCCTTGGAACCTAGAAACAGAGAAGAGGGGGTGGGGGAACCAGGAACTCTTTTTTTCTCTTTTCTGGAGCTCTCTTTCTTTTTTCCAGGAATGAGCCTCAAGGATAAAAAAAGGCTGGCACCCAACGCACCACTCTGCCCGAGCAACACCAGACTAAAGATGTACTCGAGGGAGACGTTGGACTCCATAGGCATCTTTGAGACTGAATGTACAGTAAGAGGCCACAAATACGAGCTGTCATTTGAGATAGTAAAGACAAGCCAAGATCCTCTTCTGTCGGGCTCTACCTGTGAACGCCTGGGTCTCGTGCACTTCACAATCCCTGATGATGTACTTAAAGTGGAACATGCACAGCCCGGAGCCCTAACGAAGGAACAGCTGGTCAACAGTGATGTGTTCAACTCACCTTTGGAAACGTACCCTGGGAAGTCCATTTTGACCTGGATCCCAGTATTCCCACAGTTCAGTGTGCTCCTCGCAATGTTCCCACTGGAATGAAGGCAGCTGTTGAAGCCCAGCTGGACAAGTACAAGTCCGAAGGCCACATTGCACCCATCATAGAACCGACTGACTGGATCAGCAACATGGTAATCATGAAAAAGCCGGAAAAGCTGAGAATATGGATTGATCCTAAGTTCCTGAACAAAGCCCTAAAGCGCTCTCACTACATTATGCCTACTCTGGAGGACATCCTGTACAAACTACCAAAGGCAAGAGTCTTCACCTTGGTGAATGCCAGAGATGCATTTATGCAATGCAATTAGACATGACCACTTTTTGGACCCCCTGGGGGAGGAAACGCTGGCTCAAGCTACTGTTCAGAGAATTGGTGGCACCTGAGGTGTATCAGTGAAAACAACATGAGGTCTTGGTTGCGGACGCCATCTTGGTTGTGGGCTGCGGGGACACAAACAAAGAGGCTGAGACTGACCATGACATCAATCTCCTGGTGCTGATGTTCAGTTCAGTTTCACGGCCACATACTCTCTTCCGCTGCTCTGAAGCCTGACCCAGAGAAGGTGAGGGCCATCATCGACATGCCCAATCCAATAGATGCAAAAGGTGTGCAATGTCTCATTGGCTTTGCCATCTATTTGGCCAAATTCATGCCACACCTGTCAGGTGTCTGCGAGCTGTTGCAATGCTTACTGGACAAAGAAACCCCCTGGCACTGGCTGCCCAAACATGAGGGGGCAGTTCATGAACTCAAGTCTCTGGCTACATCCATGCCTGTCCTGCGCTACTATGATGTGACTAAGCCAATCACAGTCCAGAGTGATGCCAGCCAGAGTGGGCTCAGCTGCTGCCTCATGCAGGGAGGCCAACCCATCGCGTTTGCTTCGAGAGCTCTTACCCTCACAGAAAAAAACAAAAACAAAAGCTATGCACAAATCGAAAAAGAGTGCCTCAGCATCGTCGTTGCCTGTCAGAGGTTTCACCACTACTTATACGGCTGCAAACTGATCACAGCAGAGACAGAACATAAGCCTCTAATTTCTAGCTTCAGCAAACCTCTCCTCAATGCACCCAAGAGGCTTCAGAGCATGCTCACAACCTTAGAGATCTAGAGTCTGAAGGTCGTCTACAAACCAGGGCCTGAAATGTTCATCAGCAACACGCTCAGCAGAGCAACAGCAGGATGCACCGGCAGAGGACTGGCTTACCAGCAGCATGCTATCTGCTCCTTACAGCAAGAGCAAGAGGACACACAGCACGTGAACCAGGCAGACTACTTAAATGTAAGTGACCAGCGCTTAGAACAAATCAGGCTGCACACTTACCCGGATGAATGTCTGCAGACACTAAAGTCTACAGTTCTCATGAGCTGGCCAGATGTAAGAGAAGAAGCACCTCTCATTATCAGAGAATATTGGCCCTACCGGGATGAGGTCAGTGCACAGAACGGCATCTTATTCCGGGGGCAGAAAATCATCATCCCAAAATCGCCATGCTCAGAGATGCTTGCATGCATACATACGAGTCACATAGGAGGAGACGTATGCTACCAGCAAGCTCGAGAGACATTGTACTGGCCCAACATGCAGACAGAAATAAAGGACTTTGTGAGCACCTGCTCAACCTGCAACAAGTATGCTCACAAACAGCAAAAAGAGCCCATGCTCTCACATGAACTGCCCACCAGACCATGGCAGATTATGAGCATGGACCTGTTCAGCCACAGGCAGAAGGACTATGTGCTCATAGTTGACCGCTACTCAGATTTTTGGGAGGTTGCGCTCCTCCCTGACTTATCCGCAGAGACAGTCATCAAGTGTTGTAAGGCACAGTTCGCACGATATGGCCAGCCAGACAAGGTCATCACAGACAATGGCCCTCAATTTACTTCGCAGTTTGCATGCTTTGCCTCTGAATGGGAGTTCGAGCACGTGACCTCCTCTCCAAGACACCCGAAAGCAAATGGCAAGGCAGAGTGGGCCATCAAGATTGCAAAGAATCTACTGTGTAAGGCCATGCGTGACAGTGCCGACCCTTGGAAGGCCGTACTACACTGGAGCAGCTTGCAGCTTGCAAGTTTTTCTATGACCAGTCTGCTTGGGACCTGCCAGAGCTAGAGATAGGGGAAACTGTCCAAATAAAGCCCCTGCCTGGCAGGGCCGGTCCTATGCTATTCTGGGCCGGGGAGCAACCATCAATCACCGCCCCCCCCCAAAAAAACAAAACAAAAAAAACCACAGACATGCACGACCGTCAATAGGGAACTGCCAGGAGGAGAAACATACAGGGCCTCTTTGCACTGCTGAGACACACAATTAAAAATCACTGCACTTACAGCAGAATCAGCGCAGAAAGTTTTTTTTTTCTTTTTTTCTGGGCCCCCCTCCAGACCATGGCCCGGTGCGGTTGCTCCCATTGCTACCCCCGCAGAACTGGCCCTGCTGCCTGGTGATAACACAGGTCTCTGGAAGGTCGGGACCTGCCTCCACAAGGTTGCACTGAGATCTTACCTGGTGGAGGATGTTGACGGCTCACTATCGACGCAACAGAGTTGACCTCAGAGTGGCAGAGCCAACTCCCACTCGGGCCTGCGAAGAGAATGAGCCAGAACCTACATGTGTTCCAGAGAATAGGACTGCGGAGGCTCCCCCAGTTGTGGCCGAGCCAAGCTCCATCAGGCTCACACCAAGGGCATCTCCCAGTTCAGTTGGAGCCGGACCCTCAGAGGGACACAGATAGACAAGGGCCGGACGGTTGTCTAAGCCACCTGAGAGACTCAACTTATAATATGGACTGTGTATGGGTGTTATCACTGAAAAAAAAAGGTAGTTAAAAAAAACAAAACAGTAGTTAACAGAGACTGTTGTAATGTTCTGATACAGGAAAATATTTATTTTATTTACAAGTTATATTGTGACATGTTGTACTATGTACTTGCACTGTGCTCTAATGTGTTGGTGTTTACTTTGGAAAAGGAGGATGTTACAGGGTCTAGTGAGATCGATGCCATTGGCAATCTAATTGTTTGTTTCATGCATGACCCTGGATATAGTAGGGTTGTTACATGCTTCTTGAGATTACACGTTCTGAGCTTGGCACACATCTGTCATTTATTCGTGCATTCAGTATATTCCAGACAAACGTGTGTGTAAGTATTTAGTAGTATTTGTGTGGCTATGCTAACATCATCTTTTATATTATGCAGGTGAAAAGTCTGGCCATCAAGTATTTAAGCCTGATTCTCTACAGCTTACATCATAATACCATGCAACCACAAGATAACTACAGGAATAAACGTATTTGGTCATGGCTGGTTTGGTGATAAATCTCCATAATGACAGCTCTTTTTCTTCGTGAAGATGATATTGAGGATATTTGAAATCAAACTACTGCATAAAATCATTACATTTCAGCATGGTATTATGTTCATAGCCTATAGAGTGATACCAGATATCAGGAATACATGAACATGAACTATATGGACAGACTGACATTTGCTGTGCTACAGTCAATCGTATTTAGCTAAGATGTATGGTATCTTTTCTCCATTAACAAATGATAACAAATGAACAAAAGAATAAGTAGTACTCTTTTTTTTTCATTGGCTGACACAGTTTGAGCAAACTGAATTTATCAAACATGTCCAGGACTGTATGTGTGTTTGTGTGTGAGTGAGTAAACATGTATTTGAGCGCAGTGTGTGTATGTGCATGTGTAAATGTATGTACTTATGAGCTTAAGTGTCTGCTTTTGTATTTGTGGGTATGTGTGTGTTGCTGTGTGCAAGTATGTGTGATGATACAAAACGCCAGATTATAAACAAAAACAAAACAAAACAAAACAAAAAAAAGCTGCATGACTCACCGATTCACTGCCACGCACTGGAGTAAAGTAATGGAGATCAGATGTTCCAACTTTGCTGCCTCTGCTCTGATGGTTTTGTAGCCCAAATGTAGCAATAAGTGGCCCTTTTTTGAGTGTATCAGCACAGTTGCTGAAGATTTTTTTTGCATACCTTTAATGTCACTCTATCGTCACGTCCTAGTTTTGAATTTCCATCTTCGATAGGGTGAGTTAAGAATCTTAAATGAGAAAGCTGTATCGATGCAAGTGAATATTCATGCATCTCTGCGGGTGAATATCTCTATATCTGCAGTATCTATAAATATCAATACAATAAGGAACACAGCAACACAGTTTAAGAGAGGTATGTGTAATTCTGCTTAGATACTGTCCCCTGTTGTTCAGATGTGATTAACAACAAATCAATTAGAGAGGTAGTGGATACACACCATGACGGCTGCCATTTTAAAACGGCCTCAGCAGAGATCTTCCACTGTAAGCTGTGTACACGGTATGCTGAGGACTGGGAGTGTAGGGAGGGTAGCGAGGCATCAAACAACAACAGAAATCTGAGGAGTGAGTAGGCTGTGAGTTGCTTTGCCGAAATTACTATCATTTACTGGCTTGGTTCAGAAAAGCCACATTATGACACATTATAACTAGTGTAGTCTGCTGGTGTGTGTGATGGGGGGGGGGGTTCGAATGATCTACGAGGTCATGACCCCGGGAGTAGACCCCATGTTGTCCGGCTCTACACAGTGTCCTGGTGATATCTACAGCTAACCTGTCGGATGGATTTGAACGAGTTGGACAAAAACTAAACTGTTGTCAGTTTCACTAGCAGGGGTTAATGGCGTTAAGGAGGTTAGAGGCGGAAGGGGTCTTCGCCAAAAATAGGTCTGGCTCATTGGCATCGCCAGGTTATTTTGCCGGGGCTTAAACCACGAACGTTTTGAGTGAAGCCCCGAATATCATTTTAAATTTAAGCCTATGTGAAGCCCGACAAAAAAACAAAAACAAAAAACGTAACGTGTGTGAATGTCCGATTGTCTTCGAAACACAACAGCCTGTCAAAATAAATGCAGGTCTCTAAACTAACGTCGTGTGTGTGTGCGCGCACACCCACGCACGCCGCGCACGTGTGGGAGGGTCTGACGGTCAGCGCTGAGTGACGTCACACAAGTTAAAGTGGGAAGAGACAAAATGGCAGAGCGTGCAGGAAAAAAAAACCCAACTTATTTCTTTTTGAAATTTTTCCAAAAGAATAGGACGGGTAAGAATTTAGCCTATGTAGTAACTTTTCAATTATGGTTGAAATTGCCTGTTGATTTATGATATGAATTGGATCCGGCACCTACAATCACGATGAAGAGAAATCCTCTTTCATCGTGATTGTAGGTGCCGTTTAGCCAGCGGGCCGTACTCGTCTGACCCCACAGCATTATTGTCCTTTAGCAGGGGTTTTTCTCCTAGATAAATCAAATTCACACAAAACGAACTAAAACGGCAATGACTCATTCATACTAATTACTAACAACTACTAATATTTTTAACATCACAATTTGATAGGCTCCAGCATCCCCACGACCCTGAGAGCAGGATAAGCGGTTTGGATAATGGATGGATGGACAGATGGATGGAATTCATAATTAATCTGGAGAGTAAACAAGTTTTTGAGGTACACATTTCAATATTTCAACGATTAAGACATGTACTTTGAATGTAAATAAGGTGCCAGAGTGCATTAAAAAAGCATCAAAATAGAGCTTGTTTATCAAAAAAAAATTCCGGGGGAGGATCTCCCTGGACCCCCCCCTTACAGATGTCCTCAAATCCTGGGAACGCCCCTGGTCCAGCTCTTTTGTTGAAGAAGGACTGAAGTCTGAATTCAGAGGGACATGCATTTGTGTGGGTCCTCGGTGATGGGGGACATGTGTGAGGTAAGGAATAATAAAACCCACAACTGCTGTATTTGTTGGAAGTGAGCCACCTTCACACCCTCCACGTTTTGACTGTTATGATGTGTCCTCCATGCTGATAGCTCAGCATGTTTAGCACCTGTAAATGGCATTTGAGATCTTGACCCAGGACACAAAATATATTTTACAAAAATCAGGAACAGTAAAAAGAACAATACACAGAATAAGACATTAACAGGTTTGTAAAAAGTACAGACCGTACGCTATCTTTGCTTTCAAACATAAATTACTGGCATGTACACTTAAATTAGACCAGTATAATCAGTGTTTTCCTGATTTAAGGTTGAAATTAATGTATAGATCCTGGAGAACACAGTGATTCTAGATTCTGTACTTTTATCTATCTATCTATCTATCTATCTATCTATCTATCTATCTATCTATCTATCTATCTATCTATCTATCTATCTATCTATCTATCTATCTATCTATCTATCTGTCTTGTATCAAAGTGCAGACATTGCATATTTACATTAAAATCTTCCCCAGCAGCTCCTACAAACTGCTCCCTGTGTCACAATGCCCCATATTGGTCTATAGAGTTAAAAAAAGCATGTGAATAAAAGTGTTCTGTGAATTTAAGGAAAAACAAAAAGATGATGGGATACATGATGACGAAGCTTGTGCCTCACATTCATGCTGACATTTTCAGTGTGCTCTTGACCCGTGTTGCACGTAAAATCCCCCGTCTTGCGACATTTCTGAATGAAGCAGAAGTCCACTTTAATGTAATGATGACAATCCTCCCACAGAATTACAATGATCTTCGGGCTTTTCGTGGCCTCGGTAGAAAGTAACACAACGTAGCCCCCATAGGAGCAAGGCCTCCTAAATCCTGATACAATTTGCTGAGGAAAATACATCTGGAAAAACTCTGCTCCTGTGATCTCTTCGTAACACCAAACCAGCAGGAGCAGATTTCCTCCATCATGGGCTCCAGGAAATGACGGACAGAAGTTAAATGACCGAGTCATTCATAATTTCCCGATTAAGCTACTGATTGCACTCCCATTTCTGCAGATTAGCCGTGACGTGGTAACATAGACGAGGGTTTCCGAGTCTAATTGTCCCCGGCAAAAGAAGAGACATCTGCAAGTGAAACTGAAGTTCTTAAAAGCCCAGGGCACATGTGAATATAGAGACACTGCAGTGCAATGGTTAACATACAGTAGGTGATTCCTTGTATTGTAATTACATCCGTGACATTTCAGTTTGGAGTCGGTTATAATTTGACTGCTGAGCATGAGCGGCCTCAGCCTGTTGAATATGTGGCGTCCCTTGTTTTTCGTTGCTGTTTCTAGAGGGCCTAACTCCGGTTCCTGCTGAACTGAGCCAGTGCTTTGTTTTACATCAACTGTTATCAGCTCAGTAGGCACAGGAGGTTGAGCCCACATGCAGTACCCCGATCTCACCACAAGGGGAAGCACGCAACAGCCTTACGGCCCCAGCAGTGGCTTCCCTGCAGGGAGACGTGTCCTTTAATCAGTCTTATCCAGTTGTTTCAAACAGCTTTATTTTTTCATTACTTGCGTTCAATTCTCTTACAATTAAAGGCAAATAACAATCGCATTGTCCTCGAAATCCTGCTGGAGGGCCAGATATATGGAAAGAAATACAGTTATTTTGTCACATTTGGATGATAGTATAAGAAGAAAAAAAAGAAGAAAAACTGTGACTGATATACAAACATAGCATCACTCCCAAGTATATAATCCGTTAAAATTTCATTTTTCACCGGTTAAAAATTAAAATACATAGAGCATATTATGAGTGCAATAACTCACACAGTTCGATGTGCGTATTCATATTAAATACTTAACACTTGATTGATAAAGATTACACACAATCAAGCGTTTGTTCTGCTGTGGGGTCAGGAGCCATTTTCAATGGGGTCCCTCGGTCTCGCCAGACCACACATGTGCATGCACACAACATACAGGCACCTGCATGTTGCACTCTCAAAACAAAGGAGACACACACACACACACACACACACACACACACACACACACACACACACATACACACACACACGCGCGTGCGCGTGCAGTCCTTTCCTACATGTATAGCCCACCTAGACAGTAAATGAGTCAAGGGTTCACAAAGACATTGCTACTTGTTTTCCCAATGGGACATTTCCTTTATTTCCTTCCGGTATGAGTAAATCCCTCCCTTTCCCTGTCTCCTGCCCTCCTCCCCTCTTACCATTCTCTTTCTTCCTTCCATCCCCGCTTCCTCTTTACCGTGTTTGCACTCACTCACGTTGTTTTTTCCTCCGCTACTGTTGGTGAAGAAAGGGCAGGAGGGGAAGGGAAAACTTAATGCATTGTTGTAGTTAATGCACCACAGTGAGGTTTTGCTGAATAATGCATCATACACTTGTACAATAAAGTCTTGTGATAATTTGGTATGTTGACATAATGTTAAAATATTAGCATAAATAGATAATCCTGAATGCATCCTACCATTGCATGTTGCGAGAAAGTGGGACAAAATAACACATTTGTGCTGACATGGTGCAGTGCATGTGGTACTCGTTACATCAACAATACGTTCATTAAGTTGCGATCACATTCTCATTACCGGTTCCCATTATTGGCTTTTAAGGAGAGGATGAAGGCCGGTGAACATAAAAAAAAGCACAATTATTTCACGTTCCCCATTGTCTTAAATTGGGCTTCAAACCGTACCATATGTCATAGCCCGGTTTTAATGAATCCCTCTCCGATCCCTCGGTGGGGGGGGGGGGGGGTTCACGCCCCGCTACGACCAGCAGCGGTGGGTGGGGAGGCTGGCGAGGAGCGGAACTTAGCCACTGTGAACACAGGCTGTCACTGAACTGTTCACGAAGCGAGCTAAGTCCTGCACCTCAGCCAGACTTCACCGTCGGCCGGCTCCCCCTGCATCCGCAGGGCGCCCGCTCTTTGCCTTTATCCGTCGTTATTCGATACTGACCCGAGCAGGGTGACAGGTGGGAGACACGGTCGAATGCACAATGTGTTTCTGCAAATGTTTACAAAAGGAGCGGCGGCCGGGTTCTCGTGTTGTGCAAGTTGTGTCCACATATTTTACACTCTGATCTTCACAGTCCTGTGTGCATTATAATGTGATTTAGTGAGCGCAATGTAAGCGCGTGAACCTGTGTGTCATGTGCCGGCGTTTGTGTATGTGATTGTCTGTGTGCGCACACATGTGTGCCTGCAGATGGCGGGTATGTGGGGGCTTGTTAAGTGATAAACACTTGCCAGGGCATTGCTGGGGCTCTTGTCAGGTGTCTTGGCATCGGTGTGGCATCCAGCTGCAGCTGGTTGGAAATCCCTGGCAATGTGATTTACATTACATCACAACCAAATCACTCTGCCAGGAATCCCTCCATCTGAAGCAACCTCGCAGTCAGTCAGTCAGTCGCCCGAGAGGAAGAGCGGGAGGAGGGGAGGGGAATGAGGAGGAGAGAAAGGGGTAGAGAAAAGAGAAGCTGAGAGACCGACATATAAGACGGACACACCGGCTGACGGACAGGGGGGGGGGGGGGGGCGATAGAAGATAAAGAACAAGGCGAAGGGAGAGGAAAAGAAGGGGAGAGAGTCTAGACCGCAGGTGTCTGTCTATCTGTGCACACATCAGCATGGCAGAGTACATTCAATCCCTCAGCGCTATATAATTATGGACACACACACACACACACACGCACACACACACAAACCAATGCATACTTAAATGTTAACACATGCACATGCATACACACACACCACACTTGTGAAGCATGTTGGCGGAATTTCTTTCACTGATGCACCTGGACTAACAAAACAGTAGGCGGTGTGTGTGTGTGTGTGTGTGTGTGTGTGTGTAATCTGAGGGCTAGCCATAAGTTTAGCTGTCAGGGAGTAAAGCCTGAAATTTCCACACTTCCCACACTACCGCCATGTGCCCACAAGGCAAACAAGTCAACTAAACGCCCCTAAAATGATCTAACATGGTCAGAAATCACCGTTGTGATCGTACCTTAGCCTCTTGAGGGTAGTTCCAAAATTTTGTTGCTATGTAGTAGAAAAAGTCAACATTGTTCAAAAATGTTCCGCACGTACGAGTCAATGCTCGACATTAGGTATTTTGTGTGAGAAGCAATGGTCAGTCGTTGAAAAGCATCATTTGGCTGCTCATGCTCCCCAAACAGAAACCTGCAAAGGGAAACCAAAGACCCCCATAACTAGTATAGTTTACATTTTCTTGTTAGATACCCCTCAGAAGGGTCAGCAAGAGGACATGTGAGGAGGCGAAGGAGAAGAGGAGAAGCAGGATGAAGGGGAATTTGGGACGGCTCATGTACCTCAGCAGCAGAGATAAACTATCAGCAAAGGATGAGCAAGCACTAGAAAATAAATATATGACGTACGCAAAGAGTTTGACTCACACATTCCTTTACAGTACATTTCCTGGCACAAGGCGGATAACTGTTCTAGAATGACCAAGGCCGTCATTTTGGATTTTCAAAGTTTAAAAACTTTGTGAGAAAAAAGAAAAGAAACGATATAGACCTGCCGCTCCCTGAATGTTCCTAAAACTCCATATATTTGCATTAAAACGAGTTTTAGATCAATTGCACAAAAGTTATGATAAGATCTACCTAAAACGACCATGAGCGGTCAAAATGACCTCGCGTGATTTGTGCGTCATCGTGCACGTCATGTCACTATGACGTGTGTTGTGGTGTAATTTCCTTCTCGGAGTTTGTTGCTCTGTCCTAGAAACACACTAGAGTTCTCCAGTGCCGAGTAATAGTCTGAACTTGGATTTCTGATTATTGCCAACATATCTGGGCACAGACGCCATTTCAGATGGACGCACCATGACTACCACTGAGGCGTTGCAGTATTTACGGGCGTTGGACCGCAGCGATTTTAAATTGTTTGAAAAATAGCATTACAGTTGTTAAATGTTAATTGTGGTGTCAGTCGTTTCTTAACAGACATGCTAACCTTTGCAAAGCATTAATATCTCAATTGAGTATTTATCTTGACGGAATATAGAGTTTAAAAACTCGTTCTAGTGGTTTTTACGTTCTGGTCATTGTTTGGGACTGTTTCAATGGTTATTTTCAGTTCTTTTTTACATTTATGGGCCTTGTTACGTTTGTTAGATTAGCAATATGTGTTTTCTGTTTTCTTTTTCAGGTAATAATTTCACTTTTTCAATTTTGCTATTCAAGTTTGATCATGTCTCTGAAGTTTAAATTACTTAAAAATAGCATTATAGTTGTTAAAATGTTAATTTTGGTGTCAGTCATTTCCTAACAAGACACACTAACATATGCAACGCATTAATATCTCAGTTGGGTATTTATCTTGACAGAATATAGAGTTTAAAAACCGGCGGTCATTTTGACCGTCCATGGTCGTTTTGGGTTGGAGTGAAATCCCAGTCGTGGACTCATTTGAATCGTGACAGTTTGCAATTCTGTGCAAAAATGGTTTTGGTATTAGTATTTTCACGTAGTCAGCCATATTGAGGAAGATTTCCTTTTTAGTTTTTGAGCAAACATATGTCAGATGTGTCAAACTTTTGCTTGGCGCCACGTCTAACACTCCTCCTTATTCTGCAAATGCAACAGGTACAAATCGCCCTAAAACCCCTTTTTTCAGGTGACCGAAGAAAGGAGGACGAAACCTGAAGACTAGTAATGTACCGTTCATTTGGCCCCTGACTCCTCTTGCTCCAAAAACAGGTTACAGATTGAACATGGCTGGCCTCTCCAAATATTTATCCCAACACAGTGTTTGGTCGAGCAGGAAATATGAGCGACCAATCCAGAATAAACAGCCTCCTTCCTGTACCGTTGACAGCCGCGTGCGTGGTTAACTGTTTCTACTGCTGCCTGGCCGGGGCCCAGTCAATAATAACCTAAATCCATTCATTCATTCCCTCACTTTGGGAGCTTGCTTTAATCTTGGTGGAGAGCGAGATGGGTGGTATGGAGCTTGGAAAGTGATCCATTTGAAATGATTATTTCAGGCTGCTGATGGCTGGATGTGCAGGCGCACACACACACACACACACACACACACACACACACACACACACACACACATGCACGCATGCATTTTTCATGTTGAAACAACCTTGGGAACAGACAAATTACACGAAAGTAACTTTTGCGGCCACTAAATAAAACATCCTTTTCTCTTCTTCCGTAGTTTTACCCGCTTTTCTGTCCGCCCTCCCATTCGCCTGTGTACACTCGTCTAATTGTAATTACCTCTCTTGTCAAACGACTGCTATCTTAAATTACTGCCTATTTGTCATCCTGCCTCCGTGCTTGTCAATATTGTCTTTGTCGTCAACCCGGGCCCTCTCGAGCGGGAAGAAGATTTGTCTCTCCAGGAATTAGTCTGCCGATTGTCAGGCTGACACGCCTGTCAACACAGAAGTAAAAGAGACCTCTTTTTTTGGGATGAAATTCAACAGCACGGCAAATAACCACCAGGCAGCCTCGCTTGCTGGGTGTAGCGAGGCTGCACCAAATAACATGCATTGTTCTTACACTCTGTTGTGTTGGTTTTTGTGTGTTTTTGCAGTTTGACACCTTCTGAGACTATGTTTGCTCAAAACTTTCTCATTATTTGTCACTTTTACCTGGCAACACAGCGAGCTCATGTTGATGGCAAAAGCTTAGCACGCTGTCTGCCTCTCTCTACCATAGTATGTCTGTGGTGTGTGTGTGTGTGTGTGTGTGTGTGTGTGTGTGTGTGTGTGTGTGTGTGTGTGTGTACTGTGTGCATTTACTGACAGCTCACTATACTTTTCCTGCATACTGAGCTCTTCAAGAACTGTACCACTAGCAAGGGAACTTGTGGAAAGCAAAATCAAACTTACTGAACTCTGCCAAAATCACCACACACACACAGTATACAGGCACCTGCATGTTGCACTCTCAAAACAAAGGACAGACAGACACGGACACACACACACACACACATGCATAGAGAAAACCTGGGGTGTGGCACATGATCCATCCCAAGTCATCGTGAAATAACCTTTTGAGGCTGAGTAAAAGTTCCTAGTCTGTCTCGTCTTTATCTGTGCATCACAAAGTCACATGATAAAATTGAAATCTAGACTTGCACTAAGGCTAGCTAAAAAAAAAAAAAAAGTGCTCTCTGCCGGCCTGTGGCTGCCTCCCAGCTATGGCTACTTGACAACTAAATGAGCAGCAATTGAACTGGCCAAACTCCAGACCGCCTGAGCTGCTCAAAAACAGCAGGAAGTAGATGACTAATGCCCTCCAGTCACACTTCACTTTCCTTTTTCTGTTCTCCCTCATTTTCTGCCCTTGATTCGCTTTCCCTGTCCTTGTAATCACTTTCTGTCTTTCTCCATTTCTGAGACACCAGAAAGGAAGCACGCCCTCCACCCATTCAAACATATGAAAATGATGTAGGCAAAAAGGATTAAAGATAGATCGGAAAAAAAGATGGAGGACACGTAAGGACATGCCAGATAGAATGCATTACAGAAATAGACTATGAATTTGAAGTAAATGACATCGACAGTGATATCAAGGGTTCACTTTTTGGGACAAATTTTGTCACAAATGAGCGTGGCAATGGTGCAGACCAGGAAATGCAATGAGAACGGTTACCCTCCAGAAGCAAACGGCATAACAAATATGTCACACATGAGTCATCGGAGGTTGAGGAAAGACTCCTCACGACAGCTAATGCACTCCCGTCTGGAAAGAAAAAAACAGAATTCCCCACTGCCCTCTGGCTTTCAAGCTGTGACACATTAAGTCACCAGGCTCTGGCACCTAAACCTCGGCATTTCAGCACGCTTAAGTGTCATAAAGGCGACAAAAAGAACATAGCATCCACCATATAGGGCCTGAACCATCTGTCGGGCCATCTCCACATAAAGTAATGCCTGAATCTGAGAAAGTACCATCATGCTCTTCAGAATAACAGCTATAAACTTTGTGGAAAATTGCCTGCTCTACTCGTCCCTCGGTCTGGTAGCTGGATGTCCTCAGAACACAGAGGCAACCCAAATCTGGGAATACATTACTTTACACACTCGACACACATAGACTGGCCTAAGGTAAGGCAGCCTCTGCCGTCTACCCAACAATCAGTGGAGCTGCAGTCTCAGAAAGCTTAGTTTTTCAGTCTCTGAAGACCAACCACTCCACCCTCTCGTGATTACCCTGTGATTTTAACAGCCTCCGCTGTGCTATGTCTTGGCTAGACGGCTCGTTTGGAGGCAATCTGGGCCACACATGATTGGTCAGAGCCTCTCTGGGTATTGCGCACAATGGGGTTGTTCTAGTCTGCACTGCAGTTGTGGATGTTAATCACAATGCATGTGTAACTGGCAGGGCATCCTGGACAGGCACAGGCTGGCCGAAACAGCATCAGCTTTCAGCATAATTTCTGAAGACATTTCTTATCCTTAAGTTAGTTTTTCTGATCATTAGCATTGGTTGGCAAATACAAGTATGCTGTTTAAAGTTTGTGTCACAAAGTTTGCCATACAGATGAATACAATATTACTGTTGTGATTATGTCCCCGCACCCTTTAAGGTTGGGAAGCTGAATCCTGACTTTCAGGGTCAGATTCTCACAAGAGCTTTGAGTGGCTCATATGGTGACGCCATCCTGAGCCCACGCTGGGGCGGGAAGCCTCACGGCGGACAACGGAGGCTTTGCATTTTGTGAAATGTGTGGGAGGGTTCCCCGAGCTGATGTTCCAGATAGAGTTGGCTTTGTGCCAGTGGCATGAACAGGGGGCAGAGGAACAGACAGAGAGAGGGAGGGAGAGAGGGAGAAAAAGGCACAGGATAGGAGGGGGGAAAAGACAGGGATAGACAGAGGAAGAGGAAGGGAGGGGAGTCACAAAGAGTAGACATGACGTATGGGCCGACGGGCTAACTTCAGCTGGAGAAAACAGAGGAACCTCAGAGACCAAATGAGAACGAGAGAGAGAGAGAGAGAGAGAGAGAGAGAGAGAGAGAGAGAGAGAGAGAGAGAGAGAGAGAGAGAGCGAGAGCTTTTCAGATAGCCAATAGCCACTTTTCCACCCCAGGGCCATATGTTGCCAAATAACTTGCTCATATAGGAATAAAAAGGACCAATGGATGAATGATATCTTGACATGTAGTGCAACATGAGACCAAACCACTGCCCAAACAACATCTATTAACAGATTATATATATATGTATATGTATAGAATCTGTAGGCACAGGACAAGATTTTGGTAATGGGAGCGATCTGGTTTCCATTTCCATTTCCCTTTTAGTCTGAGTAGTATTGACCAATCATGTTTGAGTAGGTGGCGATCTCTACAGGACCATGCTTTGGTTGCACGTCGGGAATAATCCTGTGGGGAGTGAAAGAGGTGGGACACATTGGTCGAAATGTCGTCCGGACCTAAAACCCCTACAAAAAGTGTCGATGTTTGCGTATTGTGTGGGCGAAACGTTCGACTCGTGTCGACTACTTATGGAACAATCTGGAAGTAGACGGCGTGTCTAAACTACAACTCCATTCTCGCGTCTCAAGTTGCTAACCCGACTGTAAACAATGACGGGCGCATGGAAGAGGAAGTCTTCATAGGAAACGGAAGCCAGCAGCCAGCAGCTACACTGGAAGCCCCGAAATATTGGCCGTTGTCCCCAGAGAATAAATCGTCCTCAAACGACTTAGCTCTGGGATCTGAGATTGCTGTCCAAATATATTTGAACACACAGTAGCTTTACAGACAAATGATAAAAGGAGACAAAAACAATCCTTAAATTGCTGTTTGTCACTTTTTTTTAATATAAAACCAAGGTTATTAGGACAGCCTCAGCAGGCAAAATCACTTGAAGACTCCAGGAAAGCTCTGAGATACACGCTGTCCATAGTGTGTCAGCTAGCATGACCATGTCTAAACTAACGCAGGTTGGGACAGACTCCTCTCTCGGGCAGCTCTTTGGGCCTGTTTGTGGCTTTGTGCTTATCTAATTGGATTGGCACATATAGCCAATGAGTCTGCAGGCTCTGGAAAGGACTCGGGCTAAAACCCTGGCGAACTATTGACTGTTTGCTTTGTATACATGGGTTCACTTATCATTAGAAGTATGGCCATAGCGCCGCCATGATGAAAAACGAAGATTTAGATGTTCTAGTTTCCCTTCCGTGACCAAAGATCAAGAGAGGATTTAAATAAGGCTGCTCATTTATCAAGTTGTGTTTGAATGCCGTGTGTCTTCCCATGGCGATACATTTAGTCTAAATATAAACCATCTGACTTCCTCTGACAGAATAATAAATCTGGCAATTAAAGTAATTTTTCTTTTGAGCAAACAACTGCAAATATTTTTGCTTCAATCTGAGTGTTTGGTTGGCAAAACGTCCCTGGCTTATTATAAACTAGATAAATCAATCGCGCCCAAAATGAAATCACATCGATTTCACAACTGAATATATGATTAATACCTCCGCCTCCATCTGTTTTGGGATTCTTCTGCCGTAAAATGTCCAAACATCATTACAAAAGAAATCAACAAAAAAATAATTAGGCTGAGGTTTAGCCGCCTTGGCTAAATCACAGCTGCAGAAACCTCCTCGCCCTCTAAATGTGTTACAGACCTGTCTTCATCTGCAGATCTGGAGGCGAAACAGTCCTTAAAGACCCTTACGTTTATGTACCTCTCAACCAGACCCTCCCAGCATGTCCTCTTGCCCTCTGAGGACACGGTCTGCAATCAAACCAGGACAAAAGCTAAATTAATGCTTTGGGCGCTTGAGAGCTAACAGCCCCACAGAGGCCTGCCTTTAAAAGAGTAAAACAATGACAAAAAAAAACAAATACAAAAATAAGACAAAAAATTCACTAAAGTACGTCAAAAGTCACCCCCTTGTCCTTCTTGTTTTCTCTGTTCCCTGTCTTTTTCTGCAGCTTGATAAAGTCAGGTGTTTTTTGGAAATCTTACATGTATCACTGACATACACTACAAAAATTGTGGGCGACCGTCCCCCCCAAAGCCAGTGTTTTTGTGTATAACAAAGAAAGGTGTGTCCCAACCTGCTAGTCTTGTCAAACACCTGTGAGAAATAGGACAGTTTCATTGAATTGTGCTGTGGAGAAAAAGGCAAAACCAAAGAAAAAGAAAAAAAATCTAAATTCACTGTACATATTCTGAAAATAAAAGGAGTCTAGCTTGTATGTGAGAATGGTTAGTTTTGCACGCTGTGCCATTTGAATCGTGCACGTACATTACAAAATCCATGAAGTCCTTCAATTATCATGCACTAGAATTTAGACATAGCTTTGCCCAGGATGGGGGGGAGGACTTTTGGTAGCTGTCTGCAAGGATTTGTGTCCCTGTTTGTGGTGTGTTAGTTTAGTGGATTGGTGTTAATAGCGCTGACCTGGGAGACCTTGATGGATGCAACTTAAGTCTGTAGACTCATACTCGCATGCATGGCTGAATAGGCCCATGATGATGTAGCACTTTGCCAAAACAAGAATTATTCTTCTCAAGGGGGAATGACTGGAGGCAGTCCATGTAGAACAAGCATGCTGTCCACCTCGATGAAAACCCCACGTGAAACCGCCTCTGAACCGAGTTAGCAGCGATCAGAGCTTCCCACACATAAATGAAGGTACAAGCAGAATTGGGGGAGTTTATGGGGCTTGGAAAAATGCAATAAAACCCTTTCTGTGAATGCGGCCATCTGTGAAACTTTAAAAGAACTTCCTGTAAACAAGACCGAGGGGAACAAATCCTCTCACACTCCTCCATCGCGCCACCGCTGTCTGGAATCAGCCTTTCATTTTTGCCCCCCCTCCAATTTATTATTTTGCTTTTTGCTTTGCGACAGCCCTGTTTGCTCTGGAATCTCATCGCCTTATTCTTTCTCTGACACAATCGCTCCCACTCTCTCTCTTCCCTGATCTCATTCATGCCCTATGTCGCTCTCCCTGCCCCGCTCTCCATTTGGCCCTTCCCCGATACCGGACGTCCTCAGAGCGCCCTGCTGACGCTCAACGCTGTACGTGTTCACATCAGCAGCTGATTGGACACACGGTACTGAAACAATACACACATTTCTTTTTTGTTCTTAAATGTTTATGAATTTGTATTTTAGAAATTATGGTCCAAAAAAAATGGCAAAAATATGCAAATTATGGATAATTCAAGGATAATAAAAATGGTGTTTCAAAACTGATACTGTACTTTTGTAAATTCTAATCCTTATTCAGTTATTTTACACACTGGTAAAACATCACATTAGTTTAAGCCCGCTATATTATGCAGTCCCAAACACTGTCTTGTTGTCAGTTTACCAGTTAATTCTCTAAATATGAAATACACACGTGCACATTTAAATTGCTTTACATTTTAGAAACTGTGTTTGTGAAGACCTAGACTGTAAGGCAGTCTATTCACATCATAGCGCGATGTCTTTGTGCATTTGGAGTACCTTTGTTTGATATGCACCATGCTCTGTGGGCATCGGGCTTGTGTCAGTGAAATTAGATAAGAGGTCTGGACACTGTCATGATTCAGCTCCACTCACGAGTAATATTCTGTTTGAACCACAGCTGAATGTGGACTGCAGAGTCACGGTATCATATGATGGAGACCTAATCACTACAGCCGGGGAAATCAAATTAAACCGTAAGTATGTGTGTCTGGTCTGAGATTAAAAAAAAAAATCTATGACAGAATAGAGTAAGAATGTATTTCAAAATATGGATAACTGTGGATGGCATTAAACAGTACACAACTGTTTTTTTGGGGGGGGGGGGATTGATTTGTCAATTATTTTGAAAAAAAATTTAGCCACACGTCAAAATTGGGGGTGCAGATAGAATGAAATCACATTACTCTAGAAACAAGTTTGCATAGATCGCATTTCAGCCTTGACACACCTTCTTTATCATGGCGTGCAAAACACCCCTTCTCCGGTGCTGTGGCTCATCAATTGAATTAAATGAACCCTGGACATTGTCTCAAAAAACACACCGAATAGTGGGCCAGGTGTGTTTTTCTAGTTTGAGAAACGAGCGAATCAAACCTGAGCAAACGCAGAGTTGGAGTTTTACAGCAAACCTGGCAGGGAATTATGTGTGTGTGTGTGTGTGTGTGTGTGTGTGTGTGTGTGTGTGTGTGTGTGTGTGTGTGTGTGTGTGTGTGTGTGTGTGTTTTCCTCTAATCAACGAGTAATGTCAGGTGGAAAAGAGTGGTTACTTCCCCCATCTATGCCAACATTTAATGTATGGAGAGAGAGAGAGAGAGAGAGCGAGAGTGAGAGCAAGAGAGCGAGAGTGAGAGAGCGAGAGTGAGAGCGAGAGAGCGAGAGTGAGAGCGAGAGAGCGAGAGTGAGCGAGAGTGAGAGCGAGAGAGCGAGAGTGAGAGAGAGAGAGCGAGAGTGAGAGCGAGAGAGCGAGAGTGAGAGAGCGAGTGAGCGAGAGAGAGAAAGGCCACATGGTCAGCGTTTCATATTCTATTCATCATAACGTAACATTTTCAGTAAATATTGCAGTCTTCTTATTCCCCATTCTGTGGTTTCAGTGCCGATTCGTACGCATTTACAACACAACAAAATCAGATTTGAAAAAGAAATGAAAAAGAAGGCAGTCCAAGATGATTAATTTTCGGTGACCCCGAGCAACACTGGCGAGGAGGTTGGAGTCGTAATTCTGCCGAATCTGATTCTCATGGAAAGTTGACCCAGGCTTCGAGGAAAGAAGAGGGTGAATCCAGCTATGAATGGAGTAGCCGCTTCCCATCAGGAGTGTGCGTACAACGGAAACTCGCAAAATTAGTATAGAGTATAGACTCCTTAAGCACATGTACTTTTAATTTGCCCCTTTAAGTGCATGGGCCATATGGTTGCACTGACTGAACTACTGTAATGTAATTGTAACAGTATGTTTCTGTGGACGCTCCTTGTATGTGTTGTGTGGTTATATGTTTACTGATGGTATCTTTGAGCGCGCCAAAACAGATTCAAAATCAAGTGTAAAGTTTGATATGGCAATAAATTATCGACTCTTGAATCTTGATTAAACCTCGATGGATTGGATACGGTCAAGTTCTTCAATCCATACAGCCGGGGTTGGAGGAATAAACTGGTAGATGTGTAATGAATGAGCAGGAAAATAGGTCGCGGTGAGGCCGCGTTGATTGATTGACTGACTGATTTGTTTTTATTTCATAATTTCATTTTTAAGCCAAACACCAGGTCTGTCAGGGGAGCGAGTGCGTACATAAAAAGGAATTTCGCCAATCACGACAAAGAGTTCAATCGTTCCGCGTGTGAACGGAGGCGCAGTGAAACTGCAGGGCAGTTTTCTGCAGGCTTGTGTTCAGCCAGCACAACTGGTCAAAGCCTCATTTGTGAGTGCGATTCACCCAAGGCAGTGTGGAGAGTTAGAGGGATTTGCACGCTTGAAAAATAGTTCCTACCCCGGGTGGATCTGGTCAAGTAAGATCACACTAAACAGGCCTGACTTATTAATAAGCACCATCACTTCACTTCAATCTGACCTCGTGTCGGAACTTGGCCTTTAAAAATCTTATATCATGGCAACCAGCATGCAACGGTTACGACTTACCAGTAAATTGTGGACGGTTTTGACCGACTCAGCAGTAATTTATAGAGTGAAATAAAACCTCGCGAAGGCACAGATTTGTGCATTGCTTTGTCATTCCTGGTGACCAACCAGGTCACAAAATAGTAATGATGGTAGTATTATTATTAATAATAATGATAATATTGATAATATGCAAATATATATACACGGACTATCTTTTTACAATCCCGAGTAGGCCTATATAAAATCACTCGTTTATGAATTAGAAATCCTAGAATCCTTTATGAACTCGATTTTTATTTGGCTATCGCAGTTTAATGGAAGGATCACAGGTAAGAGTCATGCATTGTAAGAACCGTGAAACTTTGGAGAGAAAAACATGCTGAAAGCAGAGTCTCCACAAGGCGTTACTTGAGATAAAGTACAGATGATCACAAATTTTCATGTGGCACAAGACTCCAAACATAAAATTAGCATCTATCAAATCTGGCTCTCTCACTTCCATCAGCATGTGCCGCCAAAGACGCACACTTCAGAAACTTGGGCAACAGATTTCCAGTAAATTAGAAATTGGCTCTTGTACTCACACCAAAAGAGCTTTCTGCAGCCTTTACATTGGAGAACGACCCCACAGCCTCTATACACCAAAATTTGAGGAGATCCAAGTGGCAAAAGTGGCAGAGAGAAACAGCACAAAGCCCCCCGCACAGTGCCGGGTCACAATCATACATGTTGCCTCCAAAAGCCTCCAAGCTCAAGTCCAAGCTCCAACTGTGCTGCGCGCACACACACACACGTTGCTCCACCTCCTCCCCAACTCGCTTTAAGCTTAAGGGTGTGGACTGAGTCAATGCTATGGAGTCTACATCATTCACAGAAGTTTGGCTTTGGAAAACCACACCCAGAAACAAGCACACAGAGAGAGAGCGAGAGAGAGAGAGCAAGCAGGAGGGGGAAACACTAAAGTTTTCCTTAAATAACAAAGGAGGAGGAGTGAGGAAACTTCTGGTTTCAGGCTCACCCGGTCCCTTGAAATAACCAGGCAGTAGGCTCTGTTATGAAAAGAAAATTATGACGCAGTGCTGCGGTCGTTTCCAGGATGTTTATGTTATTTGGCAGAAGCCCTTTACTTTTAAAAAGATGGCAACGGGTGTACGGTGGGCACTGACATTAAACAGTGGATTTGTATATATGTAGAGGACAGTGGTTTGTGCCTGTGCTCAGCATCTGTGTGTGCACGCCTGCACATATTCTCGTGTCCATTTGTGCGCGTATATAATATATGCTGTTTTTTTTACATTTTTTGTACAGTTTGGAGTGATGTTTATACTTGCATGTGTATTTGAATAGGCCCAGTTGGGCCCTATAGTTTGGGGTTCCCTGCGCCTCCCTATTGATGGCTACCAGCTGCCCTCTTTTTCCTGTCTGAGTGGGTATACCATCCACCCAATAACGCAGTAATCATACAGTACACCTACATCTGTTTGGAGTTAACAAAAGCACGTGCAACGCCAGAGCAATTCTCTTGTCTCCGCCGTTTATTTGATCTCGTTATATTGCAGCGGAACATGTGCTGTTCGGTGGCTGCTTTCATCCCTAGAGCCCGGCATGGGTGCACGGTGGCCCGAGCTGGGACCAACCCCCCCCCCCATGTGTGTCAATGTCCTCTTCTACCCACTGGACCTGTTCTGGACCCTGACCAGTTCCACCGCCATGGAGTAAAGGGTCTAAGGACAGGAGGTTGTGTTGCTGTAAAGCCCCTTGAGTCAAATTTGTAATTTGTGATATTGGGCTACGCAGATAAAAGTGACTTGACGTAAAGCCCGGTCTAGCTCTGAATTAGCTTCCGTGTCAAAACCCACGTCGAAAAATCTCGCTCATCTGAATTTGTGTTATGCTTAAACAGTCATATAGCTGAAAGAAACTGCTGGGTTTAGCGGCTCGTATTGTTGCAGCAGTTGTGAAAGTGATGAACAGCAGCTCCTCACCTTAAATGTCATCGTTTCCAAACAGATACTGTTCACACCTCTGTGCCAGTACGCATTAACGGCGTCCGCCTCTGTACACTCTCAGAAACTGAGGTACAGACGAGGTACACTTCTGTGCTCACAGGTACATTACAGCAACAGAGGTACAATATTGTACTTTGAAGGATCAGATATGTATCTTTCCATAAGCTGAGAGGTAACAAAGGTACTTAAAAGACAACAAAGTACAATTACGTGGGTACATTATTGTACTTCAGAAAGGTACTGCCCCAGCGACAAGCATTTGTACCCGCTTAGGTACACACTGGTACTTGTTCTTCTTAGTGTGTAAGAGTAACCTCTTACAAAATTGCACAGGTGAACTTAAAATGTTAATACATACGCAAAGTGGAGAAAATATGTGACGGTAAAGCAAATTAAAGTCAAGTAGTACAGATGACGTCTCATTCTACTATCTGTTCTCAGAAAAAAAAAAAAAACGGGTTCCTCAATAAAAGGTGGAATGGATGACATGGAAACCTTATAGCCGGGTCTCGGAAATGCTACGCCTTTAACCTTAAATGTTATTTAGACTATTTCCTTGGCTTGTGCGTGAACATGTTCATCTTCGCCGCGTTTCCAGCCTCGTCATCAAAACCACAGTTAGTGTATGGGACATAGCCAAGCCCCGGCAATGTTTGTCCATTAGTATCTATTTACACCCAAATGTTATGTTGCCGGGGAACGGCCTGCTCTATCAGAGTTATCAAATTAGCATCAATGGCTCAGCCGGCGGCAGGGAAGCGCATGTATATTCAGAATCTCATCATATCCCTTTTCACAGGACGCCGAGGAGATCACGCACAAAGAGACGAGCACGCACGCAGATGTTTGAATGGCAAATTGTCCCAAGCCGGATCCGTCTGCCGAAGTCCACCAGCGGCTCGGGGAGATCTACAAGTAAAAAGCACATTGCCGCCATCAATGATAGTGAAGCCGCAATAATTCCAGCAAAGGGTGTTTATTTTTCTGACCGGTGTAATTTACTGTGACTAAACGGATACTGAGCTATTGACAAACCCTTTGCTAGCAGCCATATAAAACCATATCCGACAAAGGAGGGCTCTGAAAAAAAAAATCTATAAAAAAAGTATTATTTAGTCTGGCAGGCTGCCCAGATGGCAAGTGAAAACAAAGGCTGCCTACGCACACACTATCAGTGACGGGGTTGGAGGTTGGGGGGTGTAGACAGGCAAACCCAACAAGAACACTTTCACCTGTGCATCTACAGACAAAAACCAACAGAAGTGTGCGTGCACGTTTGTGTGTGTGTGTGTGTGTGTGTGTGTGTGTGTGTGTGTGTGTGTGTGTGTTGCATGCAACAGAGAGAGAGAGAGCAATAAGTTATTTTGCATCACCTGTGTGTCTGTGTGTGTGTGTGTGTCTGTGTCTGTGAGAAGGTGAAGTAAATATGCCGCATGTACCGGATGTGTGTCCATTTCTCTTTGTGTATGAATGAGTCATCCTGGGACCCCACCCTACGTGGGCGGTTGATTTGGCAGGGTGAGAGTATTTGGCCTCTGTCAGTCTGTCTGTCCTAAAAAGAACTGCTCACATAACTGGCCTCTTTGTTCCAAATGCCATTCCTCTCAAATGAACTGAAGAGGAAGCGTCTCCCTCCCTCTCTCTCTCTCTCTCTCTCTCTCTCTCTCTCTCTCTCTCTCTCTCTCTCTCTCTCTCTCTCCTTGCCGGTGCCATGATTTGTGTCTATCCCACTCGATGCTTGCTGACTATGGCGGCTGCTTCCGCTTGCGGGCAACTCCCATGTGTTCACAAAATTAAACTAACAACACCGTTTCCCCCCATGGCCTTGGTGCTTTTGGCTGTCTCTGCATGGTAAAGGGCTCGTGTCTTGGAATTTTATTTACTTACACGGAGAATTTAACATGTGAAACATTCGCTGCCAGTACTTGTCTGAGCAAAGTGGACAGCTGAGGATTGCAAATATGCGCTGCAGTCTACTGATAACACATTTTATTCTAGGCAGAAAAAAAAACAA
>NC_079224.1:18408601-18452194 GCF_029633865.1 Lampris incognitus
GGTGATAATGCTGTCAGCAGTCTGAGGGTTAATGCAAGCATTGTGTTGAACACAGTGGGCAACAGAACAAAAGTATAATGGAAATTAAACCTGCTGTTGATCGCAATTGTTGAGAAAATTACTCCAAAATGACTCCCCATTTATCATAGTTTCTGTTCAATGGCTGTGGCGTGTAATTCTAAAGTAAGCCAGGGGTAACAGAGATGCCCCGTAGCTTTCAATTCTCTCCATTACAAGAGAAGACCTTTGCTTCACGCTCTTTCTGACAGACCTTTGTGTTTGTGTGTGTTTTCGGTGTCTGTGCAGATGTGCCGGTGTTTGCGATCCCAGTATCTGAGGCGTTGGGTTTTGAATTGACGGAGGGCTTAGCTATGCAATAGGAGGGAACTTCACTGTGCCAGATGAGATTCAATAGCTCCACTGAAGCATGCAAAGAGGAGAGCTGTACCACACCATGGCATCGACACTGTAAAGTTTGTGACGAGACACTGAGGATACACTGAAATAAAACCCACACTTTGGGGGGTGGGGGTGGGATTTGTCTTACTCCCCTCTCAGATTCTAATAGAGAGTATGAGCCGTTGTCTGCAAAGAACAGGTTTCGTACACTAGACGGAAGGAGGCCCAGAAAAATCTGAAGAGGTAACAAGAGGCCTGCCACTGGAGGCAGCAAACACTTACCTCAGAGTCGTTGGGTGGCTCCTCACCTCCAAAGCTGCCTATCACAGACATATATACATATAGGGCCCTGTGGTGGACTGGCGGCCTGTCCAGGCTGTCTCCACGCCTGCCGCCCAATGACTGCTGGGATAGGCTCCAGCATCCCGCGATCCCAATTGGGATAAGCAGCTTAGATAATGGGTGGATGGATTTTCCCCCCTTTTTCTCCCCAATTGTACTTTGTCAATTATGCCATTCTTCTGAGCCGTCTCGGTCGCTGCTCCACCCCCTCTGCTGATCCGGGAAGGACTGCAGACTACCACATGCCTCCTCCGATACACGTGGATTCACCAGCTGCTTCTTTTCGCCTGACAGTGAAGAGTTTCACCAGGGGGACATAGCACGTGTGAGGATCACACTATTCCCCCCCAGTTCCCCCTCCCTCCCGAACAGGCCTTCCAACCAACAAGAGGAGGCGCTAGCGCAGTGACCAGGACACATACCCACATCCGGCTTCCCACCCACAGACACAGCTAATTACGTCTGTAGGGATAACCGACCAAGCCGGAGGTAACACAGGGATTTGAACCGGCGATCTCCATGGTGGTAGGCAACAGAATAGACCACCACACTATCCAGACACCCAGACCTGCACATTTGCAATCCGTCACAAAGCTCAGCAGCCAAGATATTATATTCATATACTATAAATATTATATATGAAGAGCAAAAAAAAAAAGTTTGAAAGGAATTCACTGGTGAGCAATAAATTATTAATAATTCCTATGTCATTCAGTTATTTGCTATACCTTGCTTAATCCAATTCAGAGTTGCAATGGGCTTGAGCCTATCGCACATAGTAGGTGACTGGCCAACATGCAGGCAGTGAACTAGACAGGTTACTAGCCCATTAAAGAGCCCGCACATCGTTCATATGAATGAGAAATATGGAGGCTCCAACCTAATGTACCATGCATGTTTTTGTAACCAGATATTGAATGTGGCCCTATGATGGTCTCCCCGCCTGCAGCCCAATGGCTGCTGGGATAGGCTCCAGCATCCCTGCGACCCTGAAAGCAGGATAAGCAGTTTGGATAGTGAATGGAATGGATGGATATTGAATGTGTTGGGCAATGGCCTGTTGACTGGAAACTCTTGTCATACCAGGCCAGGACATTCTCATCCATTGAGCGGCCTTCAGATAGGTTTGTGTAAGCTTTTCCTGTCAACAGCCAAGTTCCCTTGCAAGAAAAAAAAAACCCTTAAAGGAACACCGAGCATCTTGATGAGGGATGGTAACGCAAACCCAGGGGGTACAAGCAGGGATAAAGCACCATATTAAATCTGTGAGAAAAGGCTCCATTCAATAACAGCAAGCATGTCTCACAGAAAATAATGCATATTGATTGGTAAAAGTGGATCTGATATTGTTCTTCTCAAGGTCTCGGCTGGAGATGCTCGCTGTGCTCAGGGCCGCGGCACAGCAAAAGCTTCCTCATGAAAAATTAAAAAAAGCGAGAGATTGCATGTTGGGGGGGGGGGGGAGCACACACCGGCAGGATACCTGACAAAACCTTCACCCTTTGAACGCCATCGCTCTTGTTCCTTTCTCTCCTTGCACGTGAATTCTGCATGCACACGCACTCGGCTCCATAGGACTGCTATTCAATACTGGTGCATAGAAAACAGACTTGGTTGCGTATAGGCTAGTAGGCATGGTAAAAAGGGGGGGGGATTCATATAATTTCACAGCCTAAAAAACAGAAAGAAAGAGTGACAGTGAAAGATGTAGAGAGAAAGAGCAAGACTGAGAAAGTAACAGTAATTTATGTTTGGATTACAGATGTGGAAACAATTGATGAGATTCAAAATCTCTGTTAAAATGAACTCAGCAGGGTCTGGGTAGCATAGCGGTCTGTTCCATTGCCTACCAACACGGGTATCGTCGGTTCGAATCCCCGCGTCACCTCCGGCTTGGTCGGGTGTCCCTACAGACACTATGGGCCGTGTCTGCGGGTGGGAAGCCGGATATACATAGGTATGTGTCCTGGTTGCTGCACTAGCGTCTCCTCTGGTTGGTTGGGGTGCCTGTTCGGGGGACTGGGGCAAAATAGCACGATCCTCCCACGCGCTACGTCCCCCTGGCGAAAAGAATCAGCTGGTGACTCCACATGTATCGGAGGAGGCATGTGGTAGTCTGCAGTCCTCCCTGGATCGGCAGAAGCTGTGGAGCAGCAACCGGGACGGCTCGGAAGAGTGGGGTAATTGGCCGGACACAATTGGGGAGGAAAGGGGGGGGGATTGAGCTCAGCAGTCACCAGTTGGCAATTTTTTCCCATTACCAACATTTAACATGAAGGCCTGTGAAAGGACATTTATTACTCTAGGACACGGTAAATAAAGGCTGCAGAAACGGCTTTTAAAGGTAGTTTACTTGTTCCTGTTTATGCCAGCCTCCGCACTGCTTCATAGCTTTTACTACCAAGAGGTCAGTCACCGTTAAACCCAATGGAGATATGTTAAGAAAAATTAACAAGGCTGGAAATACAAGCCATCCGTAGAGCACAGTGATGTTGGTGGGCTGAGACATCCATCAAGTCATTACTTAGTTTTTGACTATGCACTAATTATGAATACATTATCGAGTAGAATTTTTTTTTCCTTGCCACAAAAACTTTTCAAACACTGAAACAGGAGACCGGAGTACAAAATGTACCATATTCTTATTTCCGGTATCATTGTCATCCAGACTGATGAGTTCTGAACCAAAATGAGAGGTACATAAATATCATATCTTTTTTTTTAATCACAAATAGAAAAAACATGACGGGGCAGAGGCGTTGAATTCACCTGATAATTAATGTGCTTGCAGATATCTTAAAGGTGACTTGGCAACACTCCCCATTAACCTTACAGAAAAAAAATATTTTGTCATGTCCATTCACTTCCATTCATTTCGTGATAAAGGTCATAGTCGTTCGATTGTTTAGTTTTCATATTGCAGACACTACTGACATGGTATTTGGTGAAAAAAGTGAAATACAAACCTGGGTTTTAGAGGTATTGCATTATATCAAACCATGTAAACCCATAGAAATATTGCCATTAACTGATCCCACTCCATAATCCATGTATTGGTTTTAAACATACTCACTATGTTGCTTTCCAAAAGCCTAAATAACTCGCTGTATGAAAAGTGTGGTCATAATGCACCAGTGTTTTCAGTTAGAGCTCCGTACACACTCCGATAGCTGAAACATCACCAGCGATTCCAGTCTTAACTTGTACAGCAGCCAGTCTCTTCTTTGGAGTATTCAGATTGGGAAACCACCACCAAACTTCTCAGGAGTTGCAGAGAAGTATGTAGGAGTGGTGCAGGATATGTATGAGGGCAGTGTGACAGTGGTGAGGTGTGCGGTTGGAATGACAAATGGGTTCAAGCTGGAGGTGGGATTACATCAAGAATCAGCTCTGAGCCCCGTCATGTTTGCAAGGGTGATGGACAGGTTGACGGACGAGATCAGGCAGGAGTCTCCATGGACGATGATGTTCGCAGATGACATTGTGATCTGTAGCGATAGTAGAGAGCACCTTGAGGAGAGCCTGGAGAGGTTGAGGTATGCACTAGAGAGAAGAGGAATTAAAGTCAGAAGGAGCAAGATGGAATACATATGTGTGAATGAGAGGGAGGACAGTGGAATGGTGAGGATGCAAGAAGTAGAGGTGATGAAGGCGTATGAGTTTAAATACTTGGGGTCAACTGTTCAAAGTAACGGGGGAGGTGCAGAAGAGAGGTGAAGAAGAGAGTGCAGGCAGGGTGGAGTGGGTGGAGAAGAGTGTCAGGAGTGATTTGTGACAGAAGGGTACCAGGAAGAGTTAAAGGGAAGGTTTACAAGATGGTTGTGAGACCAGCTAAGTTATATGGTTTGGAGACAGTGGCACTGATGAAAAGACAGGAGGTGGAGCTGGAGGTGGCAGAGTTGAAGATGTTAAGATTTTCATTTGGGATTACAAAGAAGGACAAGATTAGGAACGATTATATTAGAGGGACAGCTCAGGTTGGACAGTTTGGAGACAAAGCAAGAGAGGCAAGATTGAGATGTTCTGGACATGTGTGGAGGACAGATGCTGGGTATATTGGGAGAAGGATGCTCAATATGGAGCTGCCAGGCAAGAGGAAAAGAGGAAGGCCAAAGAGGAGGTATATTGATGTGGTGAGGGAAGACATGCAGGTGGCTGGTGTGACAGAAGAAGATGCAGAGGACAGGAAGAGATGGAAATGGATGATCCGCTGTGGCGACTCCTAACAGGAGAAGCCGAAATTAGTAGTAGTAGTAGATATTGGGAAGCCGTCCACTGTACATTCTTGACTGTCCATCCGGCTGTTTCATTTAATGTGGCTGCTATGAAATGTTTGATTATGGTGCTTACTCCACCAGCTCAGAATTTGAGATGGAGTCAAAAGTAGTGCCATTAAAAAGGACCTCTAATTCAGTTTATTGATCCGTTAATAATCCATTGCTGTACGTGGCGCCGAGCTACAATCGAACACATCAAGCAGTGTATACACGGACACACACGCACCAATGACATACACGTGCAAGCGCTTACAAATTTCAGCAGGTAAGGCCACAGTGCAGTGATATCTTGACTCGACAACTGGAATCAAGTGGAGCGCAACGAGACTGAGGCTAACAGGAAGTACCACAGGGCTCGCACTTCGACCCCAGACACACCAGCTCACTTACCTGCTAGATTGTAGCACCGCAGCTATGCTATAGGCTAGGGTCTTAACGTCATGAAACACTACATGAAATATTGTGTGTGTGTATTTGTGTGTGATCAAAAAACAGAGAGAGAGAGCGAGAGAGTGGGGGGGTAGGTAGCAGCAACTGTTTAGTTCAGGACTGTCTGTTGGTAGGAGGGCATTCAATCCTTACTATTTAATAACACCCCCCACACACACACACACACACACACACACAACCCGCACCCCTTTTTTCTTCCTTCTCCCATCTGGTTCTGTCCTTGCTTTTCTCTCCCCTCACCCACCAAACCCCCACCCCCTCACTTGCTCTCTCTCTCTCTCTCTCTCTCTGTCTATCTATCTATCTGTCTATCTGGAGTTCTCTCGCCCTCCCGGTTGGTCCGCCCCCCTCCTGCTCCATTTCTATTTTGTTCCTCGCTGACTCCCACCCGACATCTTCCGGGGAGCGTATGGTACTGATGACTCAGGGAAAGAGAAGGGCCGTTCAGATCCGCTCTCCTTCCTCCTGCAGCATGATGGATCACCGGGCTCACGGAGGGCTACAGCGCCGTGGGCGTGGGCCCGGGGAATCTGGGGAACGCTCTCAGCCACAGCATCTCACAGTGCCCGGGAGTACATAATATATTAAAGGAAAATAGATGAATAAGTAAAAGTGCACAATATATGTATGTAATGTTCATACCAAGTTGTCAAAGTTTTCACAATATTGTAGCCCCATCACCATCTCTCTCTCTCTGTCTCTCTCTCACTCTCTCTTTGTACTCTACTCTCACATATGGCCATACATTGTGTATACAGTATATTATGTGTAGAGAGGTACTATAGTATCTTTTTATGGAGCGAAGGATGTATACATGTCTGTTTAATAGTATGTGGTATGGCTTTTATGGTATGCTTATTAGGCCACTATATGGTCTGCTGTCTCTCTCATTTGTTTAGATGTCTTTTTGGAATTTAAACTGATATAATAATTTCTGCTCTAAAGCATTTGAACCATTTTTTTTAAAGACATTATTGCCTGGTACACTTAGTTGATCTGATTTTTTTTTTTTGTCTACCTTGTTCCAAGTATGCACTCAAGTCCTAAAACCTTGTTCAGCAGTATGCATGGTCACATCAGCCACATGTGACTGTAATAGGTCAGACAACACTGCTAACAGTACAGGTTTTGGGCTCCACTGGGGCCATTTGTAGTTTGTGCACAATAAAAAGTGTCGACGCGTGATAATGTCAAGTCTTTCAGATAATACAGATCAGTTCATAACCCATGTGTAAAGCACTAGCTTTTTTGGGGGGGGGGCTTCCCCCCCCCTTTTTCTCCCCAATTGTATCTCGCCAATTACCCAACTCTCCTAAGCCGTCCTGGTCGCTGCTCCATCTGGGGAGGGCTGCAGACAACCACATGCCTCCTCCGATACATGTGGAGTCGCCGGCCGCTTACATGTGGAGTTTCATCAGGGGGACGTAGTGCATGGGAGGATCACGCCATTCTCCCCAGTTCCCCCTCCCCCCCGAACAGGTGCCCCGACCGACCAGAGGAGGCGCTAGTGCAGCGACCACGACACATACCCACATCCGGCTTCCCACCTGCAGACACAGCCAATTATGTCTGTAGGGATGCCCGACCAAGCCAGGGGCAACACAGGGATTCGAACCGGCGATCCCTGAGTTGGTAGGCAACAGAATAGATCGCCACGCTACCCGGACGGGGCCTGCAGCACTAGTTTTAATATCACTTAAATCAACAGCTGTAGACCAAACTGTGCTTCCATATGAAATACATGAAGTTAAGTAACTGAGCAATACATAGTAGGTTACTCGCTACTTAATTTATGAATGGCTGTCAGCCCATCAGATGGTTTTCTCTTTATTTTTGTTTTTCTCTCTAAAACTCATTAAAAGTCTCTAGCCCTGCATACTTTCACATAGCAGCTTGTTTATACTTTATAATATTCTGCTACTTTAGGAGATATGCAAATATATTCAACTTTTTGAAAGGGAATTATGAAATGCCTACTTTTTAAAATATATAACTTTCTTTCTATTCAAATTTCTTTTTGATGTAAATGGATATGTAAAGCGAAGTCTAACATCGGGTTGTTTTACCAAAGGCTGTTTATGATTTGGTGCTCACAGGTTCCACTTTTTTTTTTTTTAGCAAGATCATAGATTTATTTTCCAACAAATGCACTTTGTATTAAGTTCCATCTGCTTCCGGAAGCTAACAGCTAGTTAATTCAACACACAAGACAGTGTCTCCGCTATATGATGACAAACTTATACAAGGTCGCTGCAGGGATTCGCAACAAAAATCAGCTAATCAATGAATCAAAACTTTATTTATATAGCACATTTTATACATTAAAATGCAACATCCTGCACTTTTGCATTATGTCAAAAGGTGTAGACAAAAAGGAAGTAATGACAAAAAGAGAAAGAGAACTTCACTGCCAGCACCACCAGCACCAAATCATTAACGTCATCCTCGTCCCAACCACCTCCACCATCAACACTGCTAGTAACAGTTAGAGTAATAATATAACTATTATATAATGATGAAATAACTACTACTGTCATTATGATTGATGGGTAACATGACCTTCCTACTCCCTTCACCAACATTGAGAGTACACACTAGCATGGGTAAATGTGAAAATGGGGCTTTCATGGAGAAAACAAACAGAACTTTCTCCATCCACATTGATTTCAGATCATTCTTCGAAAAGTTTGACGTCCACGTTGAAATGGAGACACAAAAGTAAAATACCAAAGTCTCTTCTATTGGACATGTGCCTGCAAACTTGAGCCGGCAGCTTTACGCTGATCAAATGACAGTCACATGCCAGCATTTGAAAAAGCTCTGTTTTCAGGGTGTTCAGGTGGCGTAGCAGTCTATTCCGTTGCCTTCCGTTGCAACACGAGGCTTGGCGGTTCAAATCCCTGTTACCTCTGGCTTGGTCGAGCTTCCCTACAGACACAATTGGCCATGTCTGCGGGTGGGAAGCCGGATGTGGGTATGTGTCCTGGTCACTGCACTAGCGCCTCCTCTGGTCGGTCAGGGCGCCTGTTCAGAGGGGAGGGGGAACAGGGGGGAATAGCGTGATCCTCCCACGCACTACGTCCGCCTGGTGAAACTCTTCACTGTCAGGTGAAAAGAAGCAGCTGGCGACTCCACATGTGTCGGAGGTGGCATGTGGTAGTCTGCACCCTGCAGCCCTCCCCGGATTGGCAGAGGGGGTGGAGCAGCGACCGGAACGGCTTGGAAGAGTGGGGTAATTGGCCAGATACAATTGGGGAGAAAAAGGGGGGGGTCTAAAAAAGAAAGAAAAAGCTCCATTTTCAGCATCCACAGTACAACACGAGACCACCATTTTAAGATTTATCCATTTTGGATAGCGTTTTTGAATGCTGAAGCTCCATATTCAACATTTTCAAGTTAATCTGTATTCATGTGGATAAACTCTTGGGCAGTAAGATCAAAAAGACCTTATACCTTCTTTTCTCTTCAGTAGCCAGATGGAGCTGATGGCTACAGTGACCCTGAAACACTGAGTGTATGGGGCACTATGAGGGATAGGGGTTTGACATCTGAAATCAACACATGTCCTAATGGTTCGATAAAAGTACATATGAATACATAGTCAAATACCCATGCAAAAATAGTGCAGAAGTTAAAATTGGCATTTTGTTCCAGTTAGTTCAGTCTAAAATTTCAGAACTGATGACGACAAGTTCTTTTGAGTAGAGTCCCGGCAGGGGGTCCTGCTAAGCTATTTTGCAATTATCATAATAACCAGGATGAAGTGAGGGATTCTGTGTCTGATTGTACCTTCTCGTGAAAATTAGATTTTTTTAAGCAATCGCAGGCCTGAACAAATGTATTTTCTCTACAATTAATTTAATTGTGCTCAATAGTCTTCCAGCTATTTTGTGTTGATGGAAAAAAAACAAACAAAACAAACAGAGAAAGAACAATTATTGGGATATTCAGTTCAGAAATATTTAATTTACAAAACAATGCATTTCCAAATTCTTATTCATGCGTCATCATGAAGCTTATACATTGCATTAAAGGGGGAAAAAATCATAAATTGAAGTTGAAGATCAAACTGAGTGAGTGTGTGTGTGTGTGTGTGTGTGTGTGTGTGTGTGTGTGTGTGTGTGTGTGTGTGTGTGTGTGTGTGCGCGTGTGTGTGCGTGCATGCGTGCGTGCGTGCGTGCGTGCATGCATGTGTGTCTTTTCCTGGATCGCCACCTTGTTGGAGAAGCTTGCTTGTACCAATAATCCGAAGAGATATGCCATCCAGAGCTTGGTTCCTGGTAGGGTCACCCAAGATGGATAGATCACGGGGGAGGTTCCAGACGAAGCGTAATCCAACAAAGACCTCAGCGGTGGAACTGATGGAAGATGTCTTCAGGTCACAATGCTAGTGAAGGCGGATGAAGGCTGCAACAGAGGGTAGCTTGGTCTAGTCAGAAAGGCACGAACTGATGAAGCCTCTTGGATGAGAGGCGAAAAGTCTTCACGGATATATTCTAAGTCCAGTTGCACTCGATTCAATTCCATTGGATAACCATGACCTGGATGAATGAGAACATTCACAGACAGGGTGGGTGCCAACCGTCTTGGTTCTCCATGCCATTGGACTCTGGCCACCCCCTGCCAAGGACTGTGTGGTGGCTGCCGGCTCATCAGCCTCTCCACATAAAAAGCTGTCACGTGCAAGTGTTCTCCCGCAAGGATCAACCCATAAACATCCAGGGTCAAAGCTCTGTGGCGAGCAGGAAGAGGTGGTGGGGGCAGGACAGTGAAGTCTGGCAGCCCCTAGCCACAACCTGGCACACAGGCGGTGGGTGTATGATCAGTCGCTAAGCCCTGGGACTGAGGCAGAGGGGCTTCTCAGCTGCTGCACCCATGACTGAGCAGCCCTATTTAGGATCAGCTATGCTCACCCCAGTTGGGGAGGGGGCTGGAAAAGGTGCCCTAAACCTAGTCTGCCTCATACCTCTGGACCACTGCATCCAGAGGGATCACCATCACCACCTTGCAGTCAGAAACAGAAACTTGTATATTTTTGAGCCTGGAACATATGAACCTTCCTGGACTAGCAATCCAGCAATTGACCTGAATGGCGTACTGCCATCATTGCCCAAGAGCTGAGAAGATTCAGGGTTGATATTGCCACACTCTGAAACCCGATTGGCTGACCAAGGGCAGCTGGAAGAGGAGAAGGGTGGTTACACTTTTTTTCTGGAAAGGGAAAACACCTGATGAGCCGAGGATCCACTGTGTGGGCTTTGCCATCAAAAACAGCCTCATTTGCCACCTTGCTGACATTCCTTGGCATCAATGAATGCCTGATGACAATACAACTGGCGCTTGTAAATAACCAGAGCGTCATTGTCATCAGTGCATATGGCTACAACACTTGACTCACAAGATGAAGTAAAGGAAACCTTCTATGCTGACCTACGCAATGTTCTCATCAAAGTCCCCAAGGTGGATAAGATAATCTTGTGTGGAGATTTCAGTGCCAGAGTGGGATGAAATTACAGTTTGTGGAGAGGCATAATTGGCAAGGAAGCACAAACTCAAATGGTATAATGCTGTTAGCAACATGCTCAGAATACAGCCTAATCATCACCAACGCACTCTTCTGCCAGAAGAACAAATTTAAAACAACCTGGAGGCACCCTCGTTCTAACATTTGGCACCTCATTGACTACATCAAAGTCCATCAAAGAGACTGACGATCGGTGCAGATGACTGCCGGACTGACCACTACCTTATCCGCTCCACCCTGTCCATCCAACTTCACTGGAAAAGGAAGGTGCAGAAAAAGCAGAGCTGCCCAAAGCTCAACCTTGAAAGACTTACTGATACCTCCTCTCATCAACAGTTCCAGACCATGCTCAATACATCAATGCCCAAGCAGTATCCAGATGATATTGAAAACCACTGGGATATGCTCAGGACTGCAATCACCAGCACCTGTAAAACCACTCTTGGACATAAGATGAAGAACCACCATGATTGGTTTGATGAGAATGACCTGGAAATCCAATGGTTAATCGACATCAAGAGGCAAGCCTTTACCATCTGGCAGAATAACATCAACTGCCAAAATAAATGAGCTGACCATGCAAGAAAAGTCAGCTGTACAAAGCCAGGTCAGGAAATTGAAGTACCAGTGGTGGACCAAGGAGGCCCTAGAGATCCAGCACCTTGCAGATGCTGGGGATACCAGAGGCGTCTTTGATGCTATTAAAACAATGTACTGTCCCAGCCACCGCCATCTAACCCCCCTTTGCTCCAAAGATGGGCACACACTGCTAACAGGTGAGTCAATCAGGGAGGTGGAAAGAGCACTACCAGGACCTTTTAAACCGGTACTCTAACCCTGAGATGGATGCCCTACAACAACTCCCTCAACAACCCAAAGAGGAGGACATGGCAGCACCATCTAGTCTAAGAGAAGGCCAGGATGCCATCATGAAGATGAAAATCAAAAAGGCTGCTGGTCCTGATGGAATACTGGCAGAAGTACTGAGGGCAGGTGGACCTACACTCCTCAGACATACCCATGTCCTGCTACTTCAAATATGGGAAAAAGAGGAAATCCCTGTGCAACTTAGGGACACACTCATTTTCTCTAGCTTTAAGAAAGGGGACAAAGCCAAGTGTGGAAACTACCGTGGCATTTCCTTGCATTCCACCACAGGGAAAGCCCTGGCTAGGGTCTTGGCAAACAGACTCCCCCCAATATTAGAGGAAATTCTGCCAGAATTCCAGAGCGGTTGTAGTTCTAACAAATACACCTGGGACATTTTTATTGCTCATCAACTCCAAGAAAAAGTCCAGGAACAGAATCAACCATTGAACATGACCTTCATAGACTTAACCAAAGCTTTTGATTCCATAAACTCCTGGGCCGTCTGGCTAGTTTTGTCAAAAAAAAGCTGCCCTGACAAATATATCAGAGTACTGCAACTACTACATGATAATATGTCAGATACAGTACTCAGCAGTTATGGAGATGTGACAGCTTCCTTCAAGGTCCACACAGGAGTTAAACAAGGCTGTGTCATTGCCCTATCCCCATTCTCTGTCTTCATTGCCACGATCCTCCACCACACGGGTCCCAATCTGCCTCAGGGTGTGAAAATCATGTACAGGACTGATGGGAATCTTCTGGATATTAACAGATTCAGGGCTAAAGGTAAAACCACCACCACGTCCATCATAGAGCTGCAATACGCTGATGACAGCGCCTTAGTGTCCCTTGTAGAAGAGGAACTACAGAGCATCCTGGACGCCTTTGCAAAGGCATACAAGAAGTTTGGCCTAGCCAAGCCATTAACATAAAAAAGACCCATATCCTCTACCAACCTCCACCCAACAGAAATATGCCTCCTCTGCCCCCATCCATCTCTGCAGACAACACCAGACTCAAAAACGTGGAACTGTTCCCATATATTGGCAGTCTTTTCTCCTCCAAAGCCAACATTGACTTGAACTACACCATCATCTCAGTTGTGCCAGCTGGGCTTTCACAAGATTGAGTAAAAGGGTTTTTGAAAACTGCGACCTTCAGTCCAGAACAAAAATTCTGGTGTACAAAGCGGTAGTGCTGCACACCCTACTGTATGGGTCAGAAACCTGGACCACATATAGTAGACACCTGAACGCATACCAACAGCGATGCCTCAGGAAGATCCTTAAGATCAGCTGGGAGGATAAGCGCACCAACTTCAGCGTCCTGAAGGAGTCCAACATGCCTACTATAACTGCAACAATCGCACAACGTCAGCTGAGATTGACTGGCTGTGTTCTCCGCATGTTTGACTCTCGCCTTCCGAAACAAGTCCTTTACTCTCATCTCGTGACAGGAGGCCATGCTAGAAGAAGACAAAAGAAGTGATATAAAGATAACATCAAGGCCCACATCAAAAGGTTTGGCACTGACCTTAACTCCTGGGTCTCAAGCAGCAAAAAACAGGGAGGCCTGGCGACTGACTGTCCACGAGGGTTCTGGGCGCTACAACCATGACCTCCACCGTGCTACTGAAAACAAGCACAGACTCAGAAAGGAGCGAGTTACCAGGAAGGCCGAAACCACATGCTCAACCACTCCTTCACACCCTTGCCCACGTTCCCCTAAATATGTGGCTCCAGGATCGGCTTCTTCACCCATCTGAAGACTCACAAGGACCTCGAAAGAAGACAGTCATACTCAACCCCAAGTGGCTGCCGATGATGATGATGGTGTGCGTGTGTGTGAGTGAGAGAGGGTTTTTTGTGAGGGGTATATTTTCCATATATTTTCCATTTCATATCATTTGCGTTTATTGTGATTCAAGATGAGGTGATAAAACAGATTTTGAAAGTTGTTCAAGGTTAGTTATTCAGAAATTTGGTAATGATAAATTCTTTTTGAAAAGCTGTGCTCTCACAAGTCACTTAAGACTGCCAACAATATCGTCTCGAAGCAACATTACTGCCAGAGACAGGAATCTAACTACCTTGAAGGCAAGTTTAAAGTTTACTAGCTTCGTTTAATCTCAGAGACCTTGTTTAGACAGAGAACTGAATGATTAGCTCCTGGATGAGTCCCTTTATTTCAATTTTGCTAGGCCTTTTTCAATGGCCATGAAAAGATCCAGCATTGCATGGCGCTGTTTGTAAAAAATATATATATATATATATACTGCTATGCTAATGGCCCTGGGTCTTGGTTCCTAGGTCCTGGGTTCGAGCCCCAGGGTAGTCCAACCTTGGGGGTCATCCTGGGTCGTCCTCTGTGTGGCATTTGCACGTTCTCCCCATGTCTGTGTGGGTTTCCTCCGGGTGCTCTGGTTTCCTCCCACAGTCCAAAGACATGTAGGTCAGGTGAATCGGCTGTACTAAATTGTCCCTAGGTTTGTGTGTGTGTGTGTGTGTGTGTGTGTGTGTGTGTGTGTGTGTGTGTGTGTGTGTGTGAGATGGCCTGGCGGCCTGTCCAGGGTGTCTCTCCGCCTGCCTATCCCGGCAGGCGGGCTAGGCTCCAGCATCACCGCGACCCTGAGTAAGGATAAGCAGTTTGGATAATGATTGAATGAATGCTAATGGTCAAACCCCCTCTTTGTGAAAATGTACACAACATTTACATGCACACACAGCTCATCATTTGATCTGTCTTTATTCTTTAGTGATGCTTAAAATACTCTCATTCAGACTCATGCAACACACACACACACACACACACACACACACACACACACACACACACACACACACACACACACACACACACACACACACACACACACACACACACACACACACACACACACAGGCACAGAAAAAAAGACAAGTCCTGTAGCAGATAAAATGAAGAAAGACCAGAGTCAGATAAAGAGTGTGGCAAAGACTCATAAGGCTGCACACACACACACACACACACACACACACATACACACACACACACATTCATCCATAGGCACACAGTACCCTTAGTGGGCACATAATATAAGCACTTAATTGCCCATACTTCCCTCCCCAACCATTCAGAAACCATGTCCTGTGAATCAGCCCTCACATTTTCATATTGATCTCAGAGGGATATGCCAGGAGTTTGATCAGACAACGCCCCGAAGTGAGAGACATTTAAAAATAATTTCTCACAATGCCTTGTTTGAGTTTCGGCACTCCCATTTCCCCCAGCCATCATGGCCGTGTACCGTGTTTCCCCCTGTAAGGACTTAATTGGCAATAAATATGCACTGGGGAGAGAGGTCACACGCTGTGTTTGACAGCTTAGCAGGATATAACCATTTTCCTCCTCTGCCCTTCTCCTTTTTCCCCCCCTGCATCATATCTGACCTTTAAAACGTTGCAGAATGGAGGGCAGCTTCTGTTGGGCTTTAATTATAAATTGACCCTGGGTCACATCATATCACCAAAGCCCCTCAAATATTATTCAAAGATTTTGGCCCCATCATGCCCGGTTGCTGGGAAACTGCAGTAGATGACAAATCGAAGTAGCACAACAAAAGTTGGAAGGATTGCACAGTTTAATTTACCGAGGATACTTTCAATCAGACCGGAGTAATGAAAATCATACCATGCTACCCAGTTCTTTAATTCCAAAGCCACATCCAATATTAAAGTGTGGGACATTTTTCAATATGTGGCCCAAGCGGAAGTCCTGAAACAGAAAGTCACCTAATTCATTTTAATCCTCTTATGATCAAACCAATTCAGAACAGTTCCCCTCCTAATTCCAAAACAAAGATATCAAATCAAATCCATTATAATCCATTATAAGAAACTTTTTGCAGGGAACATCATTGCCTGCCTGCTTTAAGAGGTTTTACTCAGTTTTGATTAAATTTCTCTGGGAGATTGGTTCTCATTATCTTTTTAGAGTTAAAGTTAATTGGATTGTTAATTGGATGTTTAAAGAATTGGGCGTTTTTAGCAACATAACGATTTATAACCTTTTCTCCGGTCTTTGTTGGACTATTGATTTGAGAAGTGATGCCGTATCATTGATAGTTTACATGTAACAAAGAAGTAATTTATGTATACCTCCACCAGTGGATAACATAAACAGAAAATCAAGTTCAACCATTTCTGGGGATCAAATAATCAGTCTAGAGCAGATGGCAAGCTGTACTCAAAAAATGCCTACCAGTCTTCTGAAATATTCCATCACAGATTTCTCTTGACCTTGATTAGCATTGCTTAGTACACACGCAAAGAGTGGCGCACCGGAAGGTGTTGTTTTCTCTGTTGCATGGCAGTTTGCCATGCAACATGTACTGGTAAATGCTTCCAAGTTGGGAATTCCTGTACTGTTTAGTTAAATATGTATTCACCACCACTTGAAACCAAATTTCCTGACATCATTCTGTTATTCCTTGGGATTCCTTCGGTCATGAGCAGGATATAATACTCTCTGTGCCCACTTTATTGAAACATATTGAGAGGAGCACTGGCAGATGGTTCCAAACTAATGATTCCAGAATTTCTGATGGATTGTTGACCGCTCTCCAAGAGTTTTGTTCTGCTGGGAGCGCTGTTCTAATTTCCTGTGTGGTGGTTGATATTAAGAGCCTCCTCAACAACTGCTTCCCAGGTGTTAAACCAGCTTGAAAACATAGGGGTGATGAACTTTAATGACACGCTTGTGAATTATTAATTGATTCACATACTGTATCATACTGTACAGCACAAAAATGTCAAGCTGGCTACAGTGCAACCATAACAGAAGGAAGGAGGGCGATGTTCTCCAATCAGTGCTTTTTCCGAACAGTTTATTAAAATTCTAATTTTGTTTCACACTGTCAATCCCTTTTCAGCTCCACTTCATATGTCCTAATGGGATACTCACAATTAACTGTGGACATTAGTACTTGGGCATGATTTGTAGCACAATATCCTTTACAGAATACTGACTATTAAATGCTCTGTGGTAAAGTGCAAGAAAGCTATATATCAGAAGGACTTCTGGTGATGATGTGGCAGAGACAGGTTGCTTGCTGAGGAGGCAAAGACACTTCAACCGTATATGCTAAATATATTCGCTAAACTAATTATTTTATATTCACAAAGCTGTCTGAGAGATAGAATGCATGAGCAAAAATAAAAACCCAGAAACAAGAAACATTCTTGGTCTGAAAATCAACCAAGTGCTTTGGACACAGCCTCGGGCTAACGAAGTAGCTAACAATGAAGCTAGCAGTGAAATACGGCAAGCAGGATGGAGGGAGGCAATTCTGAGATACTGAACAAAGTTCACAACACGAATCAAGATCTGCAACAGAAGATACAGAAAGTGGGAGATGACATGACAGCAATCAAAAATAATCTGGACTCACTGAACTCAAAAGAGGCTAAACTGGGCTCCAGAACAAGCGAGGCTGTGGGAAGAATCTCACAGTTAGAAGCTCAGAATATTCGCCTGGTCAACCTAGCGCAGAGCATGGAGAGCAAATTGCACAGTTTGAGGCTCGTTGCGAATAGGAAAACTACAATAGAAGAAACAACATTCGGATTAAAGGAGTACCAGAAGGCACAGAAAATGGGCATAAAGTGGACTGTGTGAAAGATGTGCTGCGGTGTCTATTTAAGGATACTTCAGATAACATGGACAACATGATCATCGAGAGCGCGCATCGGAAACCCACGGCATTAAAACCTAACCCACAGGACTGGCGCATCACCGGCCCCCATCACATTCTGGTGAGATTTCTACAGTTTACCAACAGATAAAGTACGACTCAGAGCCAAGGTGCTCAGACAATTTCAGTGGAAAGGTGCTAAAGTGGACTCCTTCCTGGATTTTACTAAGAATGTAAAGAACAAGAGAAACAAATTCACGGAGGTCAGATGCATATACATGAAACTGGGACCACAATGTTCAATGCAATATCTGGCAGTGGCTTGGGTTGCAGTTGGTGAAACAAGGCATCATTTTGAGGACACAGCAACAGTGGAGAGGTGTTGATAACCACCACCCAGCTGAGGAAAATGAATAGACCTGAGCTAACACAGACAGTATTGTATCAAATCTGGTAGCCTATGCTACTAAACGTGAAACAGGGACACTATGTAAGGACAATGTTCATTGCATTGGAGTACACACATCTTAACATGGTGTAGTTTGTGCTGAAATATCTAGCTGCTTAAGTAGTTTGTTTACTTCTATGCTGAGTATGCTATTCTGGTTTGCATGCCCTATTTTAATTTCACTGTTTTTCATATCTTATCATATTTTATACTGGTAGGCTAAACATTTCATTCTTGGAAACATTCAGATGCAGTTTGATTGCCATAATTATTTTGGTCAATATATACTTATAACTCAGTTGGAGCGACACCACTCGGAAGACCTCGGGTCATGTCATGTGGACTGTGGTTCTGTTGGTTGGGGGGGGGGGCATAAATGGAGGGTTTGTTACAAGGGGTTTATTGTTACTTGCAAGGGGAGGGAATGCCTGTCATGTTATTCTTTTTCTGTTCGGCACTGTATAGTAGATATATGGTTTAAAGTTAACTTGTTCTGGATTCACACGTCTCCTATGTAGTCATGGAAGAAATGTTAGTGTAATTAAGAGGTCTTAATGTAATTAAGATTTCTTCTTGGAATGTAAATGGCCTGGGCTCATATGCGAAAAGACAAACGGTGACAAGCTGTCTGAAACAGAGGAATGAAGATGTGGTGATGCTTCAGAAAACACATCTCCAGATGGGTTGGCTGGACCAACCACAACACTTTCAACCCCCCCCCAAAAAATGAGGGGTATTTATTTTCAAAAAAGGCTAACTTCAAGGTAGAGAAAGAATTTAGAGACAAAGACGGGTGAATAACAATACTTTTGGTTAATTTGTCAGGGCAAAAAATATAATTTTAAGTAAAATATAAGCTCTTAATGTGCAGGATCCGTACTTCTTTATTCAACTTAAGAACATAATTTTGGACTTTGGGGACTTTCCTGTCATCTTTTGTGGTGACTGCAACCAAGTTCTTGATGTGTTCTTAGACAGATCCAGGTCTGGCAGTGCTTGACGTGTTCGTAGACGTTGTGGGTAGATTTAGAGGAAGAAATTAATGCCACATTCAGGGCAGCAGACTATTTGAGCCAATGTCCGAAAGCTGAAATCCAGAAACCAATAATCTCTTAAACGAGGAATATCTGACATCATATACACAAGAAAGAAGCATCGCCCACTTCCTGACAGGATCAGCTTCAATATGCAATAATCCAAAATTGAAAATAGGACGGAAGGTGTTCTTCTGGAGAGAGTGGCACACTAAGGGGGTCAACCATATTGGATGTCTCTGTCATAACCATACTCTTAAGAATGTTGAAGAATTTAGAGAATTCTACATTCTGCAGAGAAAAGACTTCAGGAGATTTCTCTAGATTAGAGACCGTCTGTCAAAGATATGCCCAACGGGCACCAGACTATCTACCCAATCTTATATACACTCTAAACTGAAACTGATTAGTGTTCTCCCACACCTAGCAGGTTAAATCTACAACGACCTCATTGATGGGTTTAATGGAATTATCTTAGGCCTAAAAGCTGTGTGGGAAAGGGATTTAAGAGTAACGTATGGAGATGATGAGTGGAATAAACTAATGAAGGAGAGGCTAAGTCCAATGAGAGATGCCAGATCTAAACTTGTTCAATCTGAAATACTAAACAGACACCTGTGAAAATGAATAGGACAGGACTGAGTAATTCAAACCTCTGCTGGTAATGCCAAACGAGACAAAGTTAGTAGGATATAGTGCATATTGTGCTAGCCTAGCCACCTATTGGCAGAGGGTCATGGAGAAGGTTGGTGACAGCCTGGGTATTGGTGTTGCTCTTACCCCAGCTCTATGTCTCCCGAATAGCCTAAAAGGGAGTGAGAGAATATGTGGGAAGAAGGTCCAGTGGCTAAAGGTTGTTCCCACCACAGCTAAGAGGGTCATACTGAGACACTGGATGGGGGAGGGACCTACCTACCTACCTACCTACCTACCTACCTACTCTGAAAGGTTCACAGCCTTATCAGAAATGGCCTCTTATGAATGACTGATTTACAAAATAAATGGAGAAATGGACACCTATACAGAAATCTGAGAACCATTTCTAACACAGATCAGGGAAACATAAAATAACTCTGATGTGTACATAATTTAAAACCAAGCATACAGAGCACCATGTTAAACTGGCAGGATGGGGATAGAGTTATTGGATGGGAGAAAAAAAGTTTCCTTTCAGAGCAAGTAAAGGTAGTCTCCGGGTTAAGAACACCCGATTTACGAACGCCCGTTCTCACAACCCACCTCTGTAAAGCCCGTTATTTTAAAAACTTGAGTTACACACAATTAATGGTTTGTACTAACGAACGGACGGACTACTTTGCGTGATGCTCAAAACACTGTGCATTTTAGGCGGTTCGTCGGCCTGAGGAGGACAGCGCCACACCATTGTTGCCATTTTAAGTCGGATCGCATAAGCATTATTGTGTGCGTTGTGTTTCGACTTGATTTTCGTGTGTTTACCCTCGTAATCGTGGCTTCAAAGCGTAAATCTGATACAAGGGCTGGTGATGCATTGGAGAAAAGGAAAACAATCACGACTGAAACGAAAGTGGAAATCATGAAGCATTCAGAGAGAGGTGAGACACTCTTACCGTTTTTCGTTTTTCACTTACCCGGTGAGGCTGGGAGGCGAGCCCCGAGCAGGCTCTCCTTTCTGGCGTCAAATGGCCGGCCTCCGCCGGTCGCAACCCGCTCCTGGGACAGTGGGAGGTGGGGAGTGTTTGAAATGTAAGAAAAGTTTCTTTTAAAGTTTTTTATACCTATACACACATCCTCTCTTAATGGTAATTACTGTACTGCAGTTACATTTATTATTATTACTGCATTATTAAATTTATGAGTTTTTTTAGGTAAAATATATACAATATACTAAGACAAACAAGCGGCACGGTGGCGCAGTGGTTAGCACGGTCGCCTCACAGCAAGACGGTCCTGGGTTTGAGCCCCGGGGTAGTCCAACTTTGGTGGGTCGTCCTCTGTGTGGAGTTTGCATGTTCTCCCCGTGTCTGTGTGGGCCCCCTCCGGGGGCTCCGGTTTCCTTCTACAGTCCAAAGACAGTCAGGTGAAGTGTGTGTGTGTGTGTGTGTGTGTGTGTGTGTGTGTGTGTGTGTGTGAGCCCAATGATGGCCTGTCGGCCTGTCCAGGGTGTCTCCTCACCTGCCGCCCAATGACTGCTGGGATAGGCTCCAGCATCCCCGCAACCCTGAGAGCAGGATAAGCGGTTCAGATAATGGATGAACTAAGACAAACATTTGACTAATTGACACTAGACGTGAACTGTACCTAACTGTTCCAACTTACATACAAATTCTTCATAAAAACAGACTCAAAAACGGAACTCGTTTGTAACCCGTGGACTATCTGTATTCACTTAGCAAGTTATATATCTACGTGTGTGTGTGTATGTATGTGTATGTGTGTGTGTATGTATGTATCTTTGTATGTATGTGTGTATGTAGAAAGAAAAGAGGCATTTGTTGTCATTTGCTGACACTTCCAACATGGTGGCACATTCTTTGTACTATTTGTTTACCAGTATATATCTTTGTGGCTGTTCTCTGTTGTCAGAACAACCACTGGCACTGCTTCAAATCCTTTTTTCTTCCTCTTGTTCTTTTTCTTGCTCTGTTTTTCTTTTTTTTTTCCCTTCCATGATACACCATATGTCAAATCCAGCCTCAGAACATGTGTTGCTCCTTTTTCAATACCGCCATGCTTGTCTAAACCTCATTTTGTTTTTCTAATGTTCCTTCCAGATGAAACACCGGGACTGTAAACCACCTACCGGAAACATGCTTAGTTGGCATTTTTTACTTTTCAATAGTTTGCTCTAATTCACTACACATTTGAATGGATACAGGGCTGCTGTTTTGTCCACGAGTCTGAATCCAAATCCGGGTCTGATTTGAGTCATCTGAATTACAATTCATGTCCATGTCCATGTCATTCTCAGCTGTCTAGTACAGTGTTTCACGCTTTTGAGACATCTTTAAAGCGCCACTGTTCTTGTCCTCTACGTTTTCCTCCTCTTCCTAACAGATTCTCCTCTTGGCAATCTCTGACTCGGGCTCGGGGAGGAGTGGTGCTTAAAATGCATGGCGAGGCTGCTTTGGAGAAATGTAGTCGGTCACTTATCTGCTTTGAATATAGCGTCATAAAACAAATATCCAAGTTGAGAACTGAATTGTGATCCCATTTAAAGATGCGGAGATGAATATGTACTGAAAGAAACATCACACATCAGCTTCACATGAGAGATTAGGAGTTATTTTATGGGTCCCTCGGCCAAAATCTGCTTTACAGCGGAGTGGATAGTTAGAGACTTTCTTTGAGCGTCAGCTTTTTGGTTGATCTAAAGGCTGAAGAGACACCGGAGGATTTATTCTGGGCAGGCGATTGCTTACCGACGGGTTGAAAAACATATCTACCTATCTTAACTATTCTAGTCTATCTGTCTGTCTGTCTCTCTAGAAGATCGCACTACCTGGAACATCTCACATCCTTAGAAAGGCACTATCCATCACATAGACTTCTACCTCATTCTAACCCTAGGCCCATTATGTTGTGTTATGGCATGAAGTTGAAGGAAATTTGTATAATACTAATAATAAATACAAATAAATATAAAAATAAAATACAAAAAAATAAAGAAAAATAAATGAAATAAATAATAAATAAATATAAATGTACATCGATTATTGGGGGTGGGGGGGCTGCTACCATTGCTTGTGATGTCGCTTTAAGCATCAGAATATGTCAGTAACTGATGTTGCAGTGATGCTGATGACATCAACCTTCAGTGTGAGCCTCTTACTTATCATGCTGCTACCACGTGAGCAAGCGTCTGTTGAAAGTTTAGCTGAGACAGCTTCCTGTTTACTTGGCCCGTTTCCTGTCCTGCGAGTTCTGCTGTTATACTCGATGGCCTGTTGTTACTGTGACTCTCAAATGATAGAACCCCCCTCTGCCTATTTTCACTGCACCATTACCCATACTGCACGCACACACTCATATGGACTACCATAAACACACTGTCACACATATACACCCAAACACATGCACAAAAATAAACAGAAAGTACACACAGAAATACAAACCCATACAAATAAAACCTGACCTCCCACCAGACACATGCACATGCATACACAGGCAAAAACACACAAAAAACAAACAAAAAAACATGCACAAACACACACACGAGTTTCTCGTTTTATCCGTCTCACAGACACCATCTCCTATACCCGTTGTCACACACACACACACACACACACTTTTCCCGCTGTGCAGTAAGCTGACTGGCCACATTCTTGGCTTATTTGCCCCGTGGGGATTTATCCTTGCAGTACTACGGCAAGGTCAAACCACAGGCATATAACTTTATGAAATGATGAGACCTACATGCTTCCATCCAGTTAAGAGCTGAAGGTTATGATTTGTGTTACATCAGAAAACACTTGAAGACAGCTCTTCTTTAACTGCATTTGTCTATAAAATACAAATATAAAACCCATCTCACCAAATACCATAGAGAAGTGGAAAGTGTAGTTTTGCTGGAGCAGTAATGCCTGAGATCGTTTTGTTTACTGTGGTATTTTCATGTGGCACTGAAGCACTAAGGCACGACGTACACCGGGGTTCTGTCGGCAGCCCTGAAATACCCATTACTTAGGCGAGGGATGTGATAAAAGTCATACAGCTTTCATAATGGTGACCAATGATGTGTAGTTTTGTGTGCTTTTCCCCATATATATATGTGTGTGTGTGTGTGTGTGTGTGTGTGTGTGTGTGTGTGTGTGTGTGTGTGTGTGTGTGTGTGTGTGTGTGTGTGTGTGTGTGTGTGTTCGAATCCCCGTGTTACCTCCGGCTTGGTCAGCCGCCCCTACAGACACAATTGGCCATGTCTGCGAGTGGGAAGCCGGTTGTGGGTGTGTGTCCTGATCGCTGCACTTGTGCAACCTCTGGTCAGTCGGGGCACCTATTCGGGGGGAGGGGGAACTGGGGGGAATAGCGTGATCCTCCCACATGCTTACATCCCCTTGGTGAAACTCCTCACTGTCAGGTGAAAAGAAGCAGCTGGGGACTCCACATGTATAGGAGGAGGCATGTGGTAGTCTGCAGCCCTCCCCGGATCGGCAGAGGGGGTTGGAGCAGTGACCGGGAAGACTCGGAAGAGTGGGGTAATTGGCCAAGTACAATTGGGGAGAAAAAAAGGGGGGGGCGGGACACAACTAGGAGTGTAGCAAGCAAAACTAGCTTTACGTAATGCACAATACCACGGGTGAATTATATCTTTGACCAGTCAGATTGCAGAGATGAAACTACAAATTGTGTAAAACTTAATCATCCAGTGTGCATGCTCCATTTCATGTTCCATTTTGTGTTAAGCAATAGATTACTACCTACCTACTTAATAATGTTTATGAAGCTTTTGGCCTTCTGTAGGACATGGCGTTAAAAGAGCGCATAATTCACTCAGAGATGATTTAGTCAAAGGCAGTTAAATTTATCTTGAATGAAACAGCTCTTTTTGCTCATTTTCATGTTGTCTCAGTAATATGCTTTGACCCTGGTCATGTATGGCTATGAATTATGCACAGCAGTTTTAATATCCCTATAGATCATCGTGCCTATCTCTTCAGAGTACATCCACATCACATTTGTTTTAAAAGGTCTGATTTATGTTACCTGGCCCCATAAGGGCCTTATCTGCATCCAGCACAGTACCGATAGCAGGTGAAAGCTATGGCGTATTAATCACCGGATATGAAGTAAAGACAGACTCGGGGGGGGGGGAGAGAGAGAGAGAGAGAGAGAGAGAGAGAGAGAGAGAGAGAGAGAGAGAGAGAGAGAGAGAGAGAGAGAGAGAGAGAGAGAGAGAGAGAGAGAGAGAGAGAGAGAGAGAGAGAGAGAGAGCGAGAGAGAGAGAGAGAGAGAGACTTCAAGGAAAGCAGCTGAGGGCGATTAGGACTTCACCACCAAGGTATTTTAATTAGCTTTAATTGGTATGCATACCACATTATGCTGCAGCCATGCTACCCAAAACCTTGACAACCCTCCAAGCTGTCTGTGCACATCTCTTTAGAGAACCTTGTCAATGTGACGCCTGATTGATTACTAATGTTTTTTGCATGCTCATGTTAATCCCATCATACACAGGCACTATGGGGATTGTTGCAGGTGAATAGACGCTACATGGACAGGTTGGACAGGGCTGGTCTGGATTGTATGGTTGTGTGAAGGTGGTGTTATTTTTAACAAAGAAAACCAAAAGGATTATGGCTTCGGTTTCATTCTTCCATCGATACCCCGACTACTTACCACATCATGCTTGGACAGAATGATTTTATCCTATCCTCTTCCATACACCCGTATGATGCTAAACACAGTCAATATTAAAGAGGCTGTAAGCCTTCAGTAACATTTGGTGGGCTGAATATATGTTTTTTTTTTCCCCAAGGTGGTAAAACTGATAGCTCTGGTCATAAATTCTGCCCACAGAAATTAATCCCAGGAATTATAGTATGCATTTTCTTTCATCAGGGGTAAAATGCATATTTTGATCAACCCCACCACATACCCCACCACCGTTTTCTCGACATTTCATGAGGACGTCCAAGACACTGACACCTCTCTTTGCATTGCCGACACGTGGGGTACAACACGTTAGACCAATAAAATATGAGTTGAGTAAAAAGGTGACACACCGGCGTTCGCCAATTTAGCCCTATAGGTAGACTTGTGAGAAACTGGGACCAGATGTTCTACTACAATGCTGACATCTTCAGTCTAACCCACACCACCATCACTGTCCTCTACATCTACTCCTATTTATATCCTTCATACATGGACACCTCTATCACTGTTCTCTACATCTACACCCCTTTATGCCCTCTATACATGGGCACCTCCATCGCTGTTGTGCTCTTCATTAGACAGAATCCCACAGGGGGAAACTAAATTGCCAAAAAGCCTGGGTGCTGGGATGAAACTACATTTATTGTGTTGGGGTCTGTAGCTGGAAAAAAAAAAGAAAAATTCCTTGCTTAATAGGTTGGATCTCATAGGATGAGTTTTCCCCATTCAAGAAGTATAATATGAGGTGACTGCATACGGAGAGTATGCCTCAAGGTAAAAATAGCGGGTGGTCTTACAAAGTGGTGGCTGGTGATAAAAATTGGGGGGCAGTTTTGGGGTGGAAAAAAAAAACAAATCTGAAAACAACACAACACTCTGTAATGTTGATAAATACTGGCCAGTAGTATCAGAATCAGAATACTTGAACATAGTACTACTTGAACATACATTTTGTCCTCCTTTCTATCTGGCCTGCAAATTTCTCAATTACTTTATGATTACAGTCAGTCATCTCAGTCACCATTCTCTTTTCTGGGCAGAATGTGGCGATTTTTTATTTTTTATTTTTCTTGTCACCTCTTCACCTCTTCGTTGTGCCTTCTAATGCCAATCCTGTAGCCTTCATTGAGCTGTTCAGCAGTGCTAAGCCTGCCAAAGTATTTAGCCTCATACTGTTGTCTAGATCATTGGTTTTCAACCCGGGGGTCGGGAGATAATTTCCGGGGGTCGCCAGATGGTTATGGAGAAAACAAGCACGAAACCGTCCAGACCCAAGGCGCAACTGATGCAAAAAATAGTTGTACTATCGCTTTAATTGCTGTGCCGTCAGGCGACACGCTCTGCACCGGCCCTCAGTATACTGCAAGACTTCTTTGAAAGAGCAATACAGCACTAAACATCTGTACGTTTAGTAGATAATAATAATCGTTGTTCGTATCAGGATCAGCATGAAAAAACATGGCAGGCATTGAGTGTTACAGAAATCGAACAATCAAATCATTTTAAGCATCAGCTTCTTAAGAGGACCCTGGGATCCAGCGGTCTTGGTGCCTATTTTACATGGAGGAACGGTTGTCGAGAAAATAGAAGGACAGGGAGGACAACAGCAGACTAATAGCAGGTGTGGTCCCATGTGCTTGTGAGTGAGTGACCACAATTTGTGACGCATAGCCCATAGCAGCAGCTCAGCGGTGCCGCTGGAAAAATAAAATAACATATTCCAGACTGGGGAATGGTTTTTACATGACATCGCCTGTACCAGGGATATAATTTGTCTTAGAATAGACTTTACTGAGTGTGTTTGTGATAGTTAAAAGTTTGTGGGCACATGAGGTGCCATTATTTCATCCATCCATTATCCAAACCGCTTATCCGGGTCGCGGGGATGCTTGAGCGTGTCCCAACAGTTATTGGGCAGCAGGTGAAGGGACACCCTGGACAGGCCACCAGGCCATCACAGGGCCAACACACACACACACACACACACACACACACACACACACACACACACACACACACACACACACACACCCATTCACACCAAGGGACAATTTAGTATGGCTGACTCCCCTGACCTACATGTCTTTGGACTGTGGGAGGAAACCGGAGCACCCGGAGGAAACCCACGCACACATGGGGAGAACATGCAAACTCCACACAGAGGATGACCCGGGATGACCTCCAAGGTTGCACTACCCAAGGGCTCGAACCCAGGACCCTCTTGCTGTGAGGCAACTGGGCTAACCACTGCGCCACTGTGCCCAACTGCCATTATTTCAATGACTTTAAAAACACTAATTAAATCCCAAATTGAATTACTTGTTCTGTCTGTGGGCAAAGCAGTTGTCTTCCTGTATGAGTTTGGTAGCTTTCGTCTGTTATATTACAGTAATCCCCTAACAGTCTTTGGCAGTTTATGAGTGGTCAATCTGTTTCCATCGATGTGTTGTGAGTTGAGTTAAATGTCCTGGTGTTGTTGGGGGGGGGGGGGGTCGTGACCACCAACCTGATTTTTCTGGGGTGTGGTGACTCGAAAAGGTTGAGAACCACTGGTCTAGTTGGCTGAGGCTACTTTCATGCCTTTTGCACTTTTCAGAAAGATGTTTTTGGTCTTGTACCCTTGTCGTTGTGCACAACGCTCCGGTGCCGACACTTTGAACTCAAACAAGCAAACAGGGAAACCAGTAAAAGGCATCACTTACACCACATCCAGCTAGCCAATTCCGTTTGTCATAAGAAGAGCGGGAGAAGCCCCGGGTGTAAGCTTGTCCTTGGTCACTTGCCTGCCGCTGAATATCAGGATGTGTGGTCGAAGCTCCTTTGTCCTCTTTTTTCTTCCAGTGAACGCCTTGTGAAAGGGTGTTTTTGTAGGGAAATAGCTGATTTGTCTTTGATTTCTGTGGCTCCACTTGAAGTTGCCATCTTCTGAAAGTACCAGTCAGCTAGTTAAGGAGCATGAGTTACAGTCACAAATCCATAGTTATATTAACGGTGAGATGGGGTGAACATGAAAAACACCGTGAAGAATTGTCCATTGACATTAGATTAAAAAAAATACCAATTCGCATCCAATAAAAGTGGGCGTGTCTGGGGTGCATCTGAAGCAACCAATTGGTGAGCAGCCTCAGGTCACCTGCTTGCCAAAAGTTGAAGGACTTACATGCACTTATTTGCCGGTGCCTTTCACACAGGAAGTATATGTTTAACCAAGTACAATTTGGAACCATTTTGTAATGAATGCTGATGGGTGCTAACAGTCAACCAGGCACATTGTGCGAGTAACGAGGCAAGATTGAGATGGCTTGAACATGTGAAGAGGAGAGATGCTGGGTATATTGGGGGAAGGATGCTGAATATGGAGCTGCCAGGGAAGAGGAAAAGAGGAAGGTCAAAGAGGGGGTTTATGGATGTGGTGAGGGAGGACATGCAGGTGGCTGGTGTGACAGAGGAAGATGCAGAGGACAGGAAGAGATGGAAACGGATGATCTGCTGTGGCGACCCCTACCGGGAGCAGCCGAAAGTAGTAGAAGTAGTAGTATTTTGCATTATCTAATTAATTTATTAATTTTAATACATGTTCAAGTAGACTTTCTTCTCTAGACATTTAGAGGGGGAAGTGCCCCGGCGCCCTGCATTAACAAACTGCCACTGGTCTTACAACTCTTGACACAGGGGATCCTAGACTTTCAGCAACCGGAGACGTAATTGAGATATGATATAATATAAGGTATAAATTAGAATTAAGCCCGAAAGACGTGGTCTCCCTGTGAGATGCAAGCTTAATAAAATGTATTTTCACAAATGTCATGTGGCGATCCTTCAAGTTACAGCCCCAGAGCACCCAAGAAACACTGTCTTGGCATGCTAACTTGAAAGACCAGCAGTGACAGGCATTTCAGATTTGAATCATATTAACAGTGGCGAAAATTACAGAGGAAGCCAGTCAGCTTGGTATGGATCAGTTCGCTATATCGCCACATAATCACATGGCGATATCATAGTTACTTGCTTTCATAAACCGGAATAAACAAGTGCTATTGTAATGCTTCTTATTCATGCTTATATCCCATTCCTCAGGGACCATAACATTTACCAGGCTTTTGTGGACTACAAAACAACACGAGATGTGATATTGTGGCAGGAATGAGGAAAAACACAGGAGACCAAGGCGAGTTTGATGTTTATTCCTCAACTCCAAAAACCAACTGCAGCAGGAACAACGCTGCACCGGCGAGCCCGGGAACATAAACCACGCCCCCAGCTCACAGTCCTGCTGGGTGAGAGGCATAGCCCCTAGTGTCCACCACACAGCCCCCCCCCCCCCCCGAACACCCAGAAGGGACTCCTGGAAAGAAAATTAGTGTCTCACTGGAGGCTTAAGCAGCCTGCCATAACGGCTGCGCCGTCCCTCAGCCGAAACAGTAGGTGAAACACAGTCCAAAGCCGGCTGAGAAGCAGAACGCTGAACCCGTGAAGACACTGCCGGGGTCCTGGAAGGAGGACAACCCCGACGGGGAACCTTGGCCGGAAACACAAATTCGCCTGCCACCCTGTGCGCCGGTTTAAGCCTATCAAACGTGACACGCTCCCTACGCCCACCCATATCTAGCACAAAACCCTTAGGACCCATCTCAAGAACCCGAAATGGGCCATCGTATGGAGGTTGGAGGGGCGAGCAGTGAGCATCATGCCGTACAAAAACAAAACGAGCCGACATGAGCTCCGCAGGCACGAACGACCGCGGAAAACAGTGGTGAACGGGGCCTGGAACCCGAGTGCTGTCGGACAAAAAAGGATAAACAGCCGGACGGGGTCGAGGAGCGGAACTCCCAGGCAAAAATTCCCCAGGGACGCGGAGTGGCTGACCGAGCACCAGCTCAGCGGGTGATGCGTCGAGGTCCTCCTTAGGAGCCGAACGCAACCCGAGCATAACCCAAGGTAAACGATCCACCCGGTTACCATCCGAGAGCGCAGCGCACAGCGCTGCCTTGAGCGACCGGTGAAAACGTTCACACAACCCGTTAGCCTGAGGGTGATACGCGGTAGTGCGATGTGCCTGCACACCCAAGGATCGTGCAAGTGCTGACCAGAGCTCTGACACGAACTGGGGGCCCCTGTCTGAGGTGATATCTGACGGAGTGCCGAAACGGGCGACCCAGGAGGAAAGAAAAGCGTGTGCAACATCCGAGGATGTTGTGGAGGACAGAGGGACAGCCTCTGGCCACCTGGTGGTCCGATCTACCATTGTGAGCAGGTGCGTAAAACCCTGTGAAGAAGGTAGAGGGCCCACCAGGTCCACATGCACGTGGTCGAAACGTCTGGCCGGGATCAGAAACGGTTCGAGGGGTGATTTAGTGTGCTGGTGGACCTTAGCGCGCTGGCACGCTACACATGCAGCTGCCCACCCCTTGACGTCCTTGCGGAGGCCAGGCCAGACGAACTTGGAACCGACCAACTTCACCGACGCCCGAACTCCAGGGTGCGAGAGGGATTGAATCGAATCGAAAACTCGACGGCGCCAGGCCACTGGAACAACGGGGCGGGGACGGCCGGTGGAGACATCGCAGAGGAGGGCAGGACTGCCTTCCTGCATCACAGTGTCCTCTAGCTTGAGACCGGTACACGTTGACCTAAGGGCAAGGACGTCCAGGTCGCTGGGCTGGTCGGCAGCCATAGCGGAGAAATCCACACCGAGGTGCACAGGACACACAAGCACACGCGACAGACAATCAGCAACAGGGTTGGACTTCCCGGCCACATGCTGAATGTCCGTTGTGAACTCGGAGATCGCCGCTAGGTGGCGCTGTTGACGAGCAGACCACAGCTCAGTCACCTTGGACATGGCAAAAGTCAGCGGCTTATGAGCCACATAAGCTGTGAATGGGCAACCCTCCAGCAGGAAGCGGAAATGCCGGGTTGCAAGGTGCAGTGCCAGCAACTCCCGGTCAGAAACGCTGTACTTGCGCTCGCTATCCCGCAGTTTGCGGCTAAAAAATGCGAGTGGCTGCCACGCATTCGCCACACGCTGTTCAACCACAGCCCCCACGGCTATGTCAGATGCATCGGTTGTTAAAGCTATGGACGCCGTGGGTGTGGGATGGGCGAGGAGGACAGCGTTAGCCAGGGCGCACTTAGCTCCGTCAAAGGCCTGGACCTGTTTGGGAGTCCAGTCGACAGGGTCGTTGGCCTTCTTAAGCCGCAGGGCTTCGTAAAGTGGCTGAAGGAGGTGGGCAGCGCGAGGGAGGAAACGGTTATAGAAATTCACCATGCCCAAGAATTCCTGCAATGCCTTAACAGAGACTGGGCGGGGAAATTCCGCCACCGCTTGCACCTTAGAAGGCAACGGGACCGCGCCTTGTGGCGAAATGCGGTGACCCAAGAAGTCAATCACCGGCAGTCCAAACTGACACTTGGCCGGGTTGACTATCAGGCCGTGTTCGTCCAGACAACGGAAAACCTGTTTCAGGTGCGCCAGGTGCTCTTCAGCTGACGGACTGGCCACTAATATGTCGTCGAGATAAACGAACATGAAAGCAAGGTCACGCAACACCGAGTCCATCAGCCTCTGAAAGGTTTGCGCTGCCCCCTTCAAGCCAAAAGGCATGCGCATGAACTCAGAAAGCCCAAACGGGGTGATCACTGCTGTCTTGGGCACGTCCTCTGCACGCATGGGAACCTGATGATAGCCGCGCACCAGGTCCACCTTAGAGAAAATAGTGGTACCTGCCAGGCGTATGGAAAAGTCCTGTATGTGTGGGATGGGATAGCGGTCATTGGCGGTGACGTTGTTCAGGCGGCGAAAATCGCCGCAAGGCCGCCACGACCCATCCGCCTTGGGCACCATGTGAAGCAGCGAGGCCCACAGGCTGTTGGAACGCCTCACTATACTCAGACGCTCCATGATGGCGAACTCCTCCTTAGCTATAGCCAATTTTACCGTGTTGAGGCGCCGCGCGCGCGCAAAAACTGGCGGTCCCAAAGAGGGAATGAAATGTTCTACCCCGTGTTTAGTAACCGCGGTGGAAAAGGCAGGTGTAGTCACCGATGGAAAATCCGCCAGCAAACGCTGAAAAACATCCCCTAATGCTAAAAAGTTAGCGTGTGTTAACGGCCCGGCTCCCCCTGTCTCGCACGGAACAGTGGCGAAAGACACAGTATCAATTAAACGGCGGTTGGCAACATCAACCAGCAGACCATTAGCACACAGAAAATCCGCGCCGATAATAGGAACAGTAATGGCGGCCACTACAAAGTCCCACTCAAAATGGCGCCCGTGGAAGCAAACAGTCACCAACCTTGTGCCAAACGTCGCAATGGACGAACCGTTAGCTGCACTTAACTGTGGGCCGCCGCCTTCGGCCGACCTGTCTGTCTTAGCAGGAGGGAGTAGGCTCTTTTGCGAGCCTGAGTCCACCAGAAACCGTCTTCCTGACATCGTGTCCTTAATGAAGAGCAGCTCACTACGTCCACCAGCGCCCACAGCTGCTACTGAGCGCTGCCCTGGAGTTTCCCGCCGCCTCAAACGTGCACGGAGGGACGCAGCGCCTCGCTTTGCCGCCGAACCGCTGGTGGAAGAAACAGAGGCCTCTCCCGCGCTGTCTCCGGACAGTCACCTCAGCCACCACTGCCGGGTCCGCGTTCTCCGACGTCGGCTGCAGAGGCTCCGATGCCACACTCTGCACAGAGAACCGTCTGGTAGCCAGCAGGACCCGATCGGCCTCCTCAGCCAAACCTCGGCAGTCACCAGCGGCCAGACACGGGGAGTTAGCCAAAGCTGCGCGCACAGGAGACGGGAGCTGGCGCAGGAAAACGTGCGGGAAAAGGAACCCACCTTCGTCTGAGCCTAGCAGCGACAGCATATTGTCCGTGAGATCCACAGCCGTCCCGTCGCCCAAACCGGATAGGGAAAGGATTCTATCTGCCCCTCTCTGCGGCAGATAGGCTGTACCTCCGGAGCAGAAGATGTTGAGGGCGACGTATTTATCGTGTTGCGGAGGGGCGCACAACAGCTGCATGGCCCGGCGTGTGGACTGCTGGTCCAGTGCAGCAACAACCAAATAGTATCTGGAGTCGTCCGCGGAGATTCCACGCAGGTGGAACAGCGCCTCGACATGCTGGAACCACGAGGCCGGGTCGCTCTGCCAGAACTCTGGGCGTTTAACAGCCGTGGCGAGAACGGCCGGCTGTGAGAGTTGGGGCGGCGTGGCCGAAGTGGATTCACACTCCTCTTCTGCTCCGAACATGTTCAATTCGGGGTCACTAATGTGGCAGGAATGAGGAAAAACACAGGAGACCAAGGCGAGTTTGATGTTTATTCCTCAACTCCAAAAACCAACTGCAGCAGGAACAACCCTGCACCGGCGAGCCCAGGAATGTAAACCACGCCCCCAGCTCACAGTCCTGCTGGGTGAGAGGCATAGCCCCTAGTGTCCGCCACAATATATTTTCTCGCTCCAAATACTGTACAACAACACATGCAAACTCTTCACATCCATAAGCACTTTTTTGTAACAGATGAATGATGTGCATACCCCTATGAAGGGACATCTCCAACAATATAACTGCAATAAGCAAGAAAAAACAATGCCATTGGCGCTAAAAGATGCACACACAATTACACACTAGATCTATACATGACGCCGCCTCTGAGTTTCCTCTCGTCATCCCATTAGCCCTTCCATTCTAGCGTAGTTCCCATCACAAAAACAGCTAGCGTTTCTCTTCACCGTGGGTACAGGGATCTGTACGCACTGTGCACTATTAGCCAGGTCTGAGAAAACCCCCTAGGTCAGGTCCAGCTTCGGGGTAGGCCTACTGTTCTGTCTGATCTTCAGTTGCAGCTCAAATGCAAGCTTAGTAGTAAGGTCATGTTTTATGGGAATCTCAAGGTCCCCGGCGCCATCCATTCTGCTAGCTTGCTAACTGGTTTCACCTGCGCTACGTGTAGTAGGCTAGCTGGTTGGAAACTGCAGGCATTTTTTTTCTTTTTATGATGACAACAGCAACTTGATTGGTGAGAAGCCAGGTTCAACCTGGCCTCCCTTATTTGTTTTTGGTTTTTTGGTTTTTTTTTTACCGATAAATTGACCGTTCAGTATTGAGCTCGGTCAAGCCTTGCCTCAATCTGACTGCCTAAAACATATACTTTCTTCTCTAAGGGGAAGCCAGGCAAAGCTGGCCTCCTTCGAGCAATGGTAGCATTTCACTGACCACTAGACAGTGCAGAGGACAACGCACGCAGAGTGGCAGTTTCGCTCGCTACACCAAGCTGAAGAAGAACAATACAATACGTCTTGATAACGGGGTAATGACAAGCTCAATAAAGACACAGCCGTGAGAATAATAGTCTTGTTTTCTTTATTAGAATATGATTTATGGGGGGGGGACTTCCCTTGGCCCTACGAGAGAACCCACCTCCGCATGTTAGAATTACTAGCTTGTCATAAGACCACTTATTGACATGAAGGGAAGTTTCACGACTTTTCCGTCAAGAGCAGATCAAAGAAAACATTTGTCTTTGGTTATTAGCACACTCACAGACTCTGACACAGTTACACATGCACACATGCATACACACCTACACATGCCTCTGTGCACAAACACAGAGCCTGTCTGGATGATATCTCATAGTGTTAGGAAAATTGGAGGAGATCTGCTTCTTCATTAGGCAAGGCAGATGGTGTCCCATATATGTGCCTGTGGGAACTGGGAAGTATGAATGACTCATCTAAATATAGCAGGCTGTAGATTTCAGGACATACATTGCATAGGTCAGCCTCTGTGTGTGTGTGTGTGTACCATGTTTAACTACCCTAATGGGGACCAAATGTCCCCATTAGTATAGCAAAACCAGAAACCACCTACCTTGTGGGGCCATTTTATGGGGCTCCACAAGTAAAAGGGTCTATTTTAGGGTTAGGACTTGGTTTTAGGGTTAAGGTTAGAATTAGGGTTAGGTTAAGGTTAGGGTAAGGGTTAGGGTAAGGCATGTGGTTTGCGTGGATAAGGTTAGGGTTAAGGGCTAGGAAATGAATGTAGTCAATGAGGGGGCCCCACAAGTATAATTTTACGAGTATGTGTGTGTGTGTTTATCCAACCTGAAAGTAGGAGTGTGATAGAAAGAGATAAGAAAAAGACAGATCATGTTTGACTAGGAAAGGGGGGAAGCGATAAGACGGGGATATTGTAAAGCACATCACAGAAAAGTGCCGGTGTTGATTAGATGTAGGCTGCAATGGGGTGTTAGAAACTGCTTGTCTCTATTGTGGGTCTCGTCTGAGCGAGGTGACTCTTTAACAGTCTTTTTTTTACTTGGACACTTTTTAGTGACACCATAAGTAAGTGTCGCGTTACAGATGACTCAGCCAATAGCGTACGCTGCCAGGCCTTCATCGCTCGCTCCATCCCCACAGTCCGCACAGCATCTGGTAAAATGACACTGGGCACGGTGGCCCAGTGGTGAGCACTGTCGCCTCACAGCAAGAGGGTCCTGGGTTCAAGCCTGGAGTTGTCCAACCTTGGGGGGGGGGGGGTCATCCCAGGTCATCCCAGGTCATCCCAGGTCGTCCTCTGTATGGAGTTAGCATGTTCTCTCCGTGTCTACGGTGAGTTTTCTCCGGGTGCTCCAGTTTCCCCCACCATCAAAAAGACATGCATGCTAGGGTTAATACTCCTGTCTTTGCCCCTGAGCAAGGCATGGCAAGACGAGCTGGAGTTGGTCCCCGGGCGCTGCACGGCGACTGCCCGCTGCTCCTAGCTGCACAGCCAGGATGGGTTAAATGCAGAGCGTAATTGTCCCACGGGGTTTGATGAAGTAAACCAAAAACCAAAAAAAAATCTGCCCCCTGATCCTGCAACCCTCTGCAGCAGGGGCTGAAGCTACCCAGCAAGACCCCCCCCCCCACCCCGAGGGAGCTTTACACTACTCTTGTGAAATCTAGAGACAGCGTCTGTGGGGGGGTTTGCTCTTGTAAATAGTATTTAAAGTCTAACTACCTTTTCATCTTTATGATTTATCTTCTGTCTGTGTCTGTAGTGTGTGTTCTGTCTGTAACTTGGTGTTGTGTTGCTGCTGTTGTCTTGACCATGTCTCTGTCGAGAATGAGACCTTGTGTTTCAATTAGATTAGCTGTTTAATTAACAGTTAAATTAAAAAAAGAAAAAAACACTGGGTGACTGTGACGCATACCACTGTAACAAAGATGGTTTGTGTGTGTGTGTGTGTGTGTGTTTGTGTGTGTGGTACCCTAAATGTTAGATAAGTAGGATTTAATGGGGCATCTTAAAGTTCTGGCAGTGGTGTCAGATGGAGGGAGAGAGGTGAGGGGGAGACAGAGAGGAGGAGGAGGTGGAGAGAGAGTCCCCTCTTTCGGTTTTTATAACATCACAGTTGTTTTTGTCGCAACGAGAGCACCGTATAGCAGCGCTGGCACAGCAGGTCAAGGAAACGAGCCACAGCAACCATCTGGCCTCATATTTGTCAAAGTGTCGGGTGTTTGATTCCCTGCCCTTCACCTCCAAGCTCCTCTCCTTTGGTGCACCAGTCTGTTTGTCTGCTCCAGTTAGGTGGCGGATCCTAACTGCTGTGTGTGTGTGTGTGTGTGTGTGTGTGTGTGTGTGTGTGTGTGTGTGTGTGTGTGTGTGTGTGTGTGTGTGTGTGTGTGTGTGTGTGTGTGTGAGATAGAGAGAGGGAGAGTGCTGACGACAAGTGTGTGTGGGTGTGTGAGTGTGTTCGTGCGTGTACATATAAATGTGTGCGTGAGTGCGTATGAGTGTGTATGTGTCTGAGTGTGTGTGGTTATGTGTGTGTATGTGTTTGTGTGTGTGTGTGTGTGTGTGTGTGTGTGTGTGAGATAGAGAGAGGGAGAGTGCTGACGACAAGTGTGTGGGTGTGTGAGTGTGTTCGTGCGTGTACATATAAATGTGTGCGTGAGTGCGTATGAGTGTGTATGTGTCTATGAGTGTGTGTGTGTATGTGTGTGTATGTGTGTATGTGTGTGTGTGTGGGCAAACACACACACACTTGAATTTTCAAGTGAGTGACACATGCCAAGCAACTCCTGCAGGGCTGCTCTAACCTTTACTGTCATCTCTTTTGGCAGCATCTCTGTCATTATCATCGTCCTCTCTCTTTCTCTCTCTCTCTCTCTCTCTCTCTCTCTCTCTCTCTCTCTCTCTCTCTCTCTCTCTCTCTCTCTCTCTCTCTCTCTCTCTCTCTCTCTCTCTCTCTCTCTCTCTCTCACTTATGCTGTCATTTTGATAGGTCAGGTCTCAGTCACTTTGGCGATTTTCCTCTCTCTCTGTCTTACTCACCCTTTTCCCCTCTCTTTTTGACTCTTTCTGTCATGTCAGGGCACTGCACACTGTCCTGTGTTTTGTCAGTCTTTTGTACGACACCACGTGGTATTCTCTCCGTCTCTATCTTTCTTTCCTGCCTTTATCTCCTCTGCTCCGTGCAGCAGTTCTTTGCACACCTCTTCCCCAGAGAGCCTCGTCTTGACCCTTGGTTCTGCCGGCTAGCAGCTCCACAGAATTTGGAGCACCTCAAAAAGCTACTAGCCCTGGTGTGACGATCTATTCTGTTGCCTACCAACACAGGGCTCGCCGGTTCGAATCCTCATGTTACCTCCAGTTTGGTCAGGCGTCCCTGCAGGTACAATTGGCCATGTCTGTGGGTGGAAGCCGGATGTGGGTATGTGTCCTGGTCGCTGCACTAGCGCCTCCTCTAGTCAGTCGGGGTGCATGTGTGAGGGGGGGGGGACTGGGGGGAATAGCGTGATCCTCCCACGTGCTACATCCCCCTGGCAAAACTCCTCACTGTCAGGTGAAAAGAAGTGGCTGGTGACTCCACATGATTTGGAGGAGGCATGTGGTAGTCTGCAGCCCTCCCCGGATCAGCAGAGGGAGTGGAGCAGCGACCGGGACTGCTTGGAAAATAGGGTGGTTGGCCAGGTACAATTGGGGAGTAAAAGCCCCCCCCCCCAAAAAAAAAGAAAACTAATAGCCTAAATAAATGAGTCTGTTTTATTACAAAACAAGGAAAACAAGGGCAGCAATGCAGAGAACATCTTTACGACAAAGAAGACAATATTCAGTCATTCAACACACTGAAAGCTGTGAATGAGTCTGGAATAATTCGCAAACCTTTTGGAGTTGTCCTCCGAACTAATCTTTCTTTCTGACACAGACTTTCACAAACAGGTTAGGTTTTCGGTATTTAGGTTGTACCATTCAGGTTGGAGCGTTGGTAGGCTAGAAATTGTATTTCATGATTGAGTACAGTTGTCGTAATTTCTTCTTTTGCACTCATAGTATGTGTGTGTGATATATATACTCTGTTCCACGTATTAACTGGCTGTGTAGATGATGTCAGAGAAAATGGCCGTCAGGGCTAAACAATGAGTCGGGTATGAGCACATTGCTGTTTTACCGATCACTTGGTGTGAAGACTGTGTCCGTGTCATACAGTAACTCCCACGTTATTTTCTCATGTCTTCATGGCTACTTGGGCTATGAGAATAATATTGGGAAAGTTCTTGTCCCACAATACGTCTAGGCCCAAGAACTGATTTTAATATTGTGGTGCAATATATTGCAATCTTTCATGACGTGTTTTTTTTATTTCATTCTTGTTTTCTTTTATGTTTTATGCTGTAAAAGAGGACCCCCCTCCCCTAAAAAAACGATACAAAAGCAAAACTTGCTTTGTTTCAATACATCTGATCATCTAGCCTCAACTGTAAGATGAAACTCTACTTTCAGAGATATTCATCTAAAAGTAAGTAAGCACTTTTTTAGGTACTGATTGTTGTAATAATGTGGGATCTTTTCACCAACTTCAAGAACATTGTTTCACCGATCAGAGGAAATTGAATTGATTCATCTGGACACAACGTTTCATCACTCAGCTAAGTGACCTCTTCAGTCTCAACTGGCTGCAGGTATCCCCACCCTTATAAACAATACAGTGGCAGAACAACCGAAACCAACGATCGGTTTCATTCCTCGTGCTGATTTGCCCTGTACAACAGCAGCAAAATCAGACCCTACCTGTTTGAGCATGCAGTACAGCTCCTGGTTCAGGCGCTTGTTGCATCACACACTGACTACTGCAACTGCTGACTGGCAGGTCTCCCTGCATGAACTTTCAAACCCTCTGCAAATGATCCAGACCTCAGCGGCACGTCTGTTCTTCAACCAACCCAAAACAGCACGTCACGCCGCTATTCATATCCATCTACTGGCTCCCAGTAGCTGCCCGCATCAAATTCAAAACCTTAATGCTCGCTCACAAAACAGCAACTAAAAATCACTTCTATGCACCCTATGTATTGCCTGTGTGCACTGCTGTTCACAACTTTGTCCTATTGGACTTGAACCTATTTTTTTGGCACTTACTTGCGATATTGCCCCCTGACTAGATCCTTGCTTGTCTTGTATTAGCTCTCAGATGTACGTCGCTTTGGATAAAAGCGTCCGCTAAATGAAATTGGAACATTGTAATATGCAAATTGCCGGGACCATTTGTCAAAGCCAGGAAGACGCCCAAACACTGCACCAGGTGATCCAAGAGAGACGGACAACAGCTGTCTAAGCATAAACCAGTGGTGAATCATATGTGGCGGGAGTGTTGGAACAGTTGAGATGCGTATTTCCCAAACACCACGTCTCAGTTGTCTTCAAACCCCAAAACACGCTGCACCAGAAGTTGGTCCACCACAAGGATCGGTGTCCCTCGGCACAAACAGAGCAATATAGTGCACACTGTTAAGTGCCAGGAGGATCGCAGTGACTTGTACATCAGGGAAACTAAACAGATGCTGGCCAACAGGATGGCACAACACAGGAGAGCTAACACATCAGGCCAGGACTCCACAGTCTACACCCACCTACAGACCAGTGGCCACTCTTTCAAGGAGGAGGATGTGCACATCCTTGATAGGGGGAACGCTGGTTGAACAAGGAGTCAAAGAGCCCATCTATGTGAAGAGGGAACGACCATCCCTGACCCCGGGGGGTCAGCTAAGATGGCTATCTGTCGCCATCTTATAATGCTGTGATTGCAAACACTCCCAAATCCTCTGTGAATAGTACACATGGCCATTGTAACTCTAGTTAATGGTCACGGCAATTTGCATATTAAACCGATGGCTGGTGTCAGTCGTTACGCAACTGTATTGTTTATAAGGGTGGGGATACCTGCAGTCACTTGAGACTGAAGAGGTCACTTAGATGGGTAATGAAATGTTTCTGTTGATAAACGTCATGTCCAGATGAACTGATTCACCTTGCTGTGATCTCCTTACCTGGATTATTGAGCATGCATCAAGAGCACTATTTGGCAGTCTGTCATTATATTCTAGTTAGTACAGACACACCGGGCTCATAGTTGAAGTTTTCTGTGAAGAACAGGGGGCTTTCATACATTCAACAACATTTTTATTGGATTTTTCTCATTAAAGTTTCCAGTGAATCTCAGGCCCTCAGCCCTTGAAAAAGTTAAAAAGCCTTTCTTTGCTTTCTTGTCACTTGTAAAGCCAAAGTTAAAACAAAATATATAACAAAACAAAAAAATACAAAAAAATAGACCAGCGTAGAAGGCACCCTGATGAAAGGCCTGTGTGTCAAAACAAGTGTTGAAAAAACTTCTGAGTTTTTCCAGCCGCTGAACAACTTGGACTCATTAAAACGTGTCCCTTGTCACATCTGAATCATTGTGAGGTGTTTCATTAAGACTCTAGATGTGAATAAAGACATGACCACAGTACGGCGTGCCTCCATATCGATACAGCAGGAAAACTCGCTCTGGCTCGCGTTGGCATATTCCTAAATCAAGAGTCTTAAACCAGCATTCAATTTAATAAAATAAGGGGCGTCCGGGTAGCGTAGTGGTCTATTCCGTCGCCTACCAACATGGGGATCGCCAGTTTGAATCCCTGTGTTACCTCCGGCTTGGTCCGCCGTGCCTACAGACACAATTGGCCGTGTCTGCGGGTGGGAAGCCGGATGTGGGTATGTGTCCTTGTCGCTGCAGTAGCGCCTCCTCTGGTCGGTTGGGGCACCAGTTCGGGGGGGGAGGGGGAACTGAGGGGAATAGTGTGATCCTCCCGCATGCTACGTCCCCCTGGTGAAACTTCTCACCGTCAGGTGAAAAGAAGCAGCTGGCGACTCCACATGAATCGGAGGAGGCGTGTGGTAGTCTGCAGCCCTCCCCGGATCGGCAGAGGGGGTGGAGCAGCGACCGGGCCAGCTCGGAAGAGTGGGGTAATTGGCCGGATACAATTGAGGAGAAAAGGGGTGGGGAGGGAATTAATAAAATAGTCAAATAAATCAGGATCAAATTTAATCAGTCTTAAATCAGGATTCCCTGTGAATAATTCAAACAGCAACAACAACAAAAAGGACTTACTGGACAGCACAGCAGTTTCACTTTTTATTTCCACGCTGGCATCTTCGACCAGATTTCTGCAGTAAAACAAAAGCTACTGTATACCGGAGTGCTGCCCTGTACCTTTTTTTTTTCCAAACAAGAAATCATTTGTTCATCCTTTCAGCACAACAAAATCGCATATCATCACTCAGTGTTTTGTTGATGTTGCCCTGATCCGCAGCTATCGACTAGACAAAGGCAGAATGGTAATTGAATTGCCCGTCGTGGCCTGGCCTTTTGCTTTATGAGGGAGAGCCTCTGTGCCCAGATTGCCAGAAAGTCATTACAGCAAATTAGTTATTCTGGCTCCACGCCAGCCGTCTCTCTCTGCACCGTGCCAAATCCACATAAAGGAGGCAACACACTGTTGTAAATATGATTGGAAACTGTAGGTTTAGAAATGTAATGTATGTAAGACAGCCTATATGCGTGTCTGTGTTCAGAGTGTGTATATGTGTGTGTATGTGTCTGGAGAGAGGGTTGGTGTGTGTGTGTGTTTGTGTTTCCACACATGCATGGGTGCGGTGTCTAATCAAGCATTGATGAGAGCTTCCTGTGAGGCCGTCCAATGAGAGAATCATCATCTCTGTTGTGGACTGGAGGCGAGTGCGTTTATACCGACATGGATGAACACCAAATGATGCTGGAGGTCATAGCCCCCCCCCCCCATCTCTGTCTCATTCTATTTCCCTTGTGACACAATGACCCCTACTCCTCCTTACATCCCCGCCAGCCTCCAGTGGGGACCCTACTCTCCACCTCCTCCCTGGGTTCCTGGACTAATGGCCCTCTCCATCCTGATGACCCCCCCCCCACCTGTAACACCTACAGTGTACTTCACAGTTGACCATGTCAGAAGACAGTTGATGAGACTGCACGCAAGCAAGGCGATGGTGTTAGCCCCAGGGTGCTCAAGCCTGTGCCCCCCAGTTATGTGGAGTGCTTCGCCGTGTCTTCAACATGAGCCTAAGATTTCAAAGGGTCCCAGTGCTGTGGAAGATGTCCTGCCTCGTTCCTGTGCCTAAAACACCACGTCCAGGGCTCAAAGGACTACAGACTAGTAGAATTGACCTAACGCAATATGAAGACCCTAGAAAGACTCATCCTGGAGCAGCTTCGGCCCACTGTCAAGCCACACTTAGACCCCCTCCAGTTCGCCTACCTGGGACTTGAGGATGCCATCATTTACCTGCTTAACCCTGCCTACACCCACCTAGATAAGCCCGCGAGCACTGTGAGGGTCATGTTCTATGACTTCTGCAGTGCCTTCAACACCATCCAGCCGGCTCTACTGGGTGAGAAGCTGACAGCAATGCAGGTAGATGCCCCCCTTGTGTCCTGGATTGTTGACTACCTTACTGGTAGTCCACAATGTGTGCACTTGCAACACTGTGTGTCAGACAGAGTGGTCAGCAACACTGGGGTTCCGCGGGGGATGGTCCTGTCTCCCTTCCTTTTCACCCTCTACACCACGGACTTCAACTATCACACAGAGTCCTGCCATCTTCAGAAGTTCTCTTATGACTCTGCTATAGCCGGATGAATCAGTAAGGGCGAGGAGACTGAGGTGGAAAACTTTGTCACGTGGTGTGAGCAGAACCATCTGCAGCTCAACGTGACTAAGACAAAGGAGCTGGTTGTTGACCTGAGGAGGGACATGACACCAGTGACCCCTGTCTCCATCCAGGGGGTCTGTGTGGACTCTGTGGAATACTACAAGTACCTGGGGGTGTATATAGACAATAAACTGGACTGGGCTAAGAACACTGATGCCCTCTACAAGAAGGGACAGAGCCGT